>NC_085010.1:29407244-29497244 GCF_963854185.1 Sardina pilchardus | reverse complement strand
TGGCAACAGGAAGTCTAACCCGTGCGCCCGCTCGCTGCAACCTCTGCGCGGAGGAGATGGGACCCGCCCACGCGCACTGCCAACTCGCGCAAAGCCCTGAGCAACAACAAAACCAAGGTCTCCCTTAGAACATGTAGAGCTAGCTGTCTGTACTCTCTAGTGTAGATCAAAGGAGGTGCTGGATGGGTGGCTTACTGACTGGTCCACAGGGTCAAAAACACTGTATCTACGCTTTCTATACAGGGTCCTGGCATAGCCTTATGTGTTCACCACAGTCTGTAGTATAGTTCAGAATTCTCCTGTTCCCTCTTATCCATGTCATCTTCTGGTGAAATGTCCAGGTTTGAAAAGGAGTAGCAACTGTATAGTGTTTAGGGTTTTCCAGAGGTCATGACTCATGAGGACGCAATGAGGGAGCCACAGAAGAAGACTTCATTACCCATGAGCACCTCTCACCCACTGTATTATTAACGTATAATTCATAGTTCTCTTTCTGGGAATACTTGGCTGCTCTCATCACACGAGCACCGGCAAAATGTTGCAGAGAAGCGGAGTGTTTGTGTGACCGGATGCTCGTAAAGCCATTTAGTGTGTTCTGACAAGGTCGATGTGGAGGGGAAAAAAAAACAATGCTTGTGATATCTAACCTTCGTTGCAGTTCACAGAGTCAGTTCCATTAGTCTGCTAATGCTCTACAATCATGATTGGGCCCTGAAGGGCAAACGCTTTGTGTCTTAAATATTAAAAGCAAACAAGAAGAAGAAAAAAAATGAACACACTGAACTCAGTTACATACATGCAGCTCTCCATGCCTTGTGCACTTAAAACCAGTGATGAAAACCTGAAGGCAAACATCTTGGTAATGCAGATAACACAATCCTCAACACCAAATCAGTCTTTTTATACCATGAATTACTGACATTGCACAGCAATATTCTTAGAGTGAGTACCTCCTTTAATGAATCTTTTCAAGGTAAAGATTCATCCCCAGATGAAACTAGAGAAGTATATATTCTGACAGACCCCTACAATCTATGTCATAACGCCTTCTTTTGTGTAATGAGTAGTTTTGATTCCAAGACTGTACATCCATTTTTAAACCTGTAAGCAACACTGTCATCACTCTTTGTGTTTGTTCATTGTGACTGTGCCATTTTTTTTTTCTGCATGACTAGCCAACTGCTCGCTGCCCTAATGATTAAGTTTACCTCATATAAAAGGGAGTCCTGTTCAGCCACACTGTAGCCAAGACGTATGTGTTAATGTGTATAGATGAACAAGAGATAATGCTGTTGTAAGGTTGAGGTAAATTAATATATTTAGTTGAAGACTACGGTTTACATGTCCATGACAGTGGAGGAAAAGAAGGAACAAAAGTCGGAATAAAAAAAATCTAAACCTACATTTGGCGTGTTGTTTTATGTGCAACTACTAACTACATAACTATATCCTTAAACTGGAAACGTACTTGATACCCAAGTGGAAAAACTGTATTTTCAGTATGGGCAAAGCTCACACATTTCAGAGGTAGTTTTGGAATGGAACTCAAGGGGGAGCTAGGGTGCAACATATGCTCCTGTGCCAAACCTTCTCATTCTCGTGAAGGAACTTTGCGAATGGCGGGGTCATTCCAGGGCTGGTAGTAGTAGTTTGACTTAAGGGTGCATCCACTTTTTACATAGACACGTTCAACACATATAATCAATGTTGATTCGTTTTAGTTAAAAGCTAAACTTTTTAAATAATGCTATTTGCATTGTTACTCAGCACTTTACCCTCATTTATATTTTTTACTATTATTTATCACATGCTTATATTATTTATCACACAGACGGCATGGAGGATGTCTGCAATGTTGCAATGGATGGTGGGAGGATGTATTCAAACGTGTGTGTGTGTGTGTGTGTGTGAGAGAGAGAGAGAGAGATTGCGCCATGGAGGAAAAGAATAGATAAATAAATAATAGACCGAACGTGACGGCATTCCCTAGTTAGAACTCTGAATGAGGCAACACCCTAGTGATGACGCAAACCAGAGGGGGCTGAACCGATTTGAAGGCGCAATCACGATAGATGTATTGCCACTGACACACTGCCACGATGGGGCTGAAAAAGGTGTAACAAAAAACGATCCAAATGTGTATAGGTCTATAATTTGAGATTTAATTTAGCCTACTCGAGGTGAAATGTTAGGATAGGCTACCTGGGCTTTGTCAGCCCGAACGAAATACATGAAAGCCCACTTTATTGTGGTTAAACTAAGTTCTGCTATATGGATAAAAAAAAACATACAGAATAACCATATAAAACAATATACAGATCGACAGAAACACTGTTAATCGATGTTGACACTCTTTGTCCATTTGCGTGTCGGAAATGCTTTGCAGCAGGTTAAACAGATGGCTTATTCGGCTGAACTCAGTCACCCAAGAGACAACCCGCATGAAGCAGTCGACTGGCACAATTTATGTATTTTCTTAAAAGGGATAGTGTCTCTTTTGTCTCCAGAGTTGCCGATCTAAAGCCGCCGCTAAGGAGTGGTTGGCGGATATCTCCCCTTCAGTCCCAGTCGGGTCTAAAATGGGTTAATAAGCCGGGCGGCTGCACGTGACAGTTTCTCCGTTATATAACATATAGGTCAAACAAGCTCACGTTTCTGCTCGGCACGTGCACCATTTCACTTACGTAAAGTCTCGTGCAGACGGGTCAAATTACATTTCGCAGGTGAAAGACAAATGCGGGTCAGGGAAAGTAAGAGTTTGTCCGTCTTAGGTGATTGGTAAACTAAGCGTTGTAAGCAACACGTGTATCTTTATTATTTTTGGTACTTTGGGGTTAACTGTAACCATTTTTGAGGCCGTTTAAAACGTGCATCAAATCACACAATTTGGTCGTTTTGGGTGTCGTAGCGTGTAATAAAGGTCGTCAACAATCAAATTGACTACTTTTAAAATTAATTTGAAGAGTTTAAGAGGAGAGTTTTTGGTTTTCTTCTAGCTTGGGTAAGCAGGAGGATAGAATTTAGCAATTGCTGCCAACATAGGCTAGCCTACTGTCAAAAACATCCTTGTGTGCGGATGACGGTCTGATTCAAGCAGGAGGGTAGAATTTGGCGAATTTGGCGGCAGCTGCTGCCAAAATACTGTGGGGGAAAAACATCCTTGCGGTTTTGACACCACATAATAAACTCAACAAGGTAGCCCAGGTGCTGGCGAGCCGTACCTCTGCGGACCTGGTTTCTCCACACTATACTTTTGCCCCGGCCGCAATCGCTGCCAATCCTTCTTCTCCTCCTCTTCAGATGAAGAAATAAAAAAGAACGAGTCGATTTGACAATTACAACTTTTCTTACAATCCCTCCAACAGGCCACCGCCAACAAGACAGGCTCAGCAGCCTCATACAACTGTAGCCTACTGTGTTGCTACGGGACCCGACGTCAGCGGATAGGCTACTATGAGCGCGATTGGCAAGACAACTAGAAATTCTTCTTTTAAACTCTTAAAACGAATGAAAAAAGTAGTCAGTTTGATCGTCGACAACCTTTATTACAACCCACGACACCCAAAACGACCACATTGTGTGATTTGGTGCGTTTTCAACAGCCTCAGAAAATGGTTACAGTTAACCCCAAAGTACCTTATTTTTAATTGCTTTGCGTGTTTTAAAAACAAAAATGTTTCTATAATAGTTTATGCTTACTCTTGACTATTAGCGCGAGAGAAAGTAGCCAACGGAATGTCTGGGCGCACTGTAGCCTACGCTTGCCTTTTTACGCTCATTTGTTGTTGGACTGTAGGGTGCGGAGACACACACACACTGACACACAGTACATTTATTGAGATAGTACTGGCCGGCCTATATATGTATTTCCTAGATCCATATACCTCACACATATCGTCACATTTGATCGTCAGGCTAATATCACATTTACGCATCCAATTTTGCAGCGGAATGCGCCTTATTGCAGCAGAACTCAGTTCGCCAAACCAACGCCGGCTACACCGGCTGTTTCATTCATTGTCTGACCAGGTAGACAGATTCACTTAAATATCCATGGCAGTAGAACAGGGCGATTTAGTGAATGAAAGCCGCCTGGAGTGGTAATGGTGAGTTTGGGGGAGGAGACAACTGTCTCACTCCTTCCGCGTTTCCCGGTGTTCTGCCCATGTCCTCATTACAATCTCTGCACGTTTCTATGTCGTAGTCGCACCCTCCCTTTCAAACTTCCCCCTAGAAAAAAAAGAAGATGGAGAAAAAAAACTCAAATTATACAACACCCCTAATTCTCCGCCTCTACTCCCCATCTCTCCTACCTTAACATATATCCCCTTACTCCTCCACATGCACTGCGGTTCTGGTCCCCGGCAGACCGGCTCTGGCCATGTCGGCAGGGAAAGCGACGGCCTGCAGCGATGAAGGAGCGACAGGAGAGCACAAAGGTATTAACATGCATATAGGGACTCTGTACCATTCATATCCGATGTCCTGAGACTGGTGCTAGTAGTAGCCTACTGCAGCGGTGCTATGCGCCCGTCGAGGGAGAGGGGAGCTGTTGGGGAGTTTCTCGGAGCCGCTTGGCAGTGTACGGTACTTCTGTGTTCCTCGGGAAATTAGGTCAGTAGTTCAGTGGGGCAAACTTTCGAAGAGATTTCTACGATTTTCATGATCTTAGCGACATTGTCATCATGCAGTAGGGCTCCGTGGCGTTTAATTAAATATTTTTCGATTACCTATAGATGTAAAAATACGGAGGAGAACTTTTGATAGGCTACTTTGACGCACGGCAGCTGTTGCCGGGGTTCGTAGTTCAGCGTCTGATGTTCATTCAAGCTCACTCAGCGCAGTGTAAAGATGCGATTTTGCTAGACGACAGTAGGCAGTCAAAGTCGGTATCCTGAATGAGATAGCCTACACATTTTGGGTAAAATATATATATACATATTTTCTCTTAAAACGTGTGTGGTTCCGAATGATATAGGGCTGAAAACCAGCTATGAGGGGGTAGTTTATGGCATAGGCTAAAACGAAACTTTTAAACTGTAATCCTACTGGATGATCAGTGATCAAAGAACACGACACGGTCATCTTTTTTAAACTGTTCAGTGAGTAGCTTGCAATTAACCATTAACCATTATTGGAACAAAGTTTCTGTATAAAAGTTCTGCAGTGGATATTGGCAGTTGGCAAAAAAATGAACTGCCATTTCGCTTTCGCTCAATTTGAGAAAAAAAAGTATATTTGTAGGCTATAATTTAAAATGTTTAATGGAATCTGTTTAATAATACATTTGAGAATATTCGTATTGAATGGCATGCATTTTGAACTTGTCATTTAAAATCCAACGGAACTTGACATGCCTTGCAAAGCCTAAAATGTAACTAGGTCAAATGAACAGAATTTGTACTGTTAGCATTTCTCTATGAGCTCCATACGTTGATTTTGATGGAAACTCATAAAAATCAGTTACATCCATTGGGAGAGCTACTTTTTGAGGGGAAAGGTGTTCATCAACCTTGTTTCCAATTAGGCGCTACAAGTCGCAGTGACACCTTGCTAAACAGAAGTAATGTCTATCTGCTATTTCTGACGTTGACACTGTCTCAAATATGTCCCAAATCCCCCTTGCTTAAATCATTAAGTGAGTGCAGTATCTAGAAGTCATCCAGGCTTTATGTTTACACAGAGAGCTCCACCCTTATATCGTTTGTTACTCCTCAATGACGATTAATTTGGATTAAGTCAAAAGAGTTGTCAAAAGAGTGTTTCTTATTGTAACAATACTGATTTGATTCACTTTCCATTGACAACACAGCCAATCGCAGTAGCCTACTTGCCATGTAGTAAGATGTTGGATGATCATTCAGAGTTACATTTATTTTAAGTAGTTATCCTCACATCCTACAATAGAAACAGCTCCATTTTCAAGTGCTCCTGTGATCCACCCTGGAGCTTTAAAGTAGACATTTTGTTTGTTTCCTGGTGAGTTTAGCAATATCTCTGATCCATACTATTTGGACTAACCTGTTGCCATTTTGATGTGTGTGTAGTGTTAACATCATCCACATGTACCTTTGTATAGTTTTGTCAGTGTTTGCTGTGATGTGTTACTCCCTCGCAATTCACATCCCACACCTCTGTGTAACCTAGTTTCCAAATGAAACGTATGCCCACATTTCCATAGACAGCTATGTTGTGGGCATAACCTTTTCTGTTCTTTCTGTTTTAATCATTTTAGTATTTCATCATTTTAGTATTTCATCATTATCAATGTATAAAACAAACCTGAATTTGTAAAAAGTGGACTTGTGAACAGTTGAGGCAAATTGTGTTTAAATGTTGTTCATAGATCCATAACGGGCAAGAATGGCATTGGAATCAGATGTCTCATTTTAAATAACCATTGCATAATTAGTATGCAGATCAATCTGTAAGCACTTTTTCTTCCAGGTCAAAGCTTTGTCACTTCATAATTTAGAATTAAACTTCTTTAATTGTGAGACATTCAAATGTGAAAACAGTTCAACTAAGACATTTATTAGTCTCAAGTAGTCCCAAGAATATCGATAGAATTCCTTTAGAAACATTTAAATATTAGGCCTAAGCCATGTAGCCTAACTGAAACTTATAAGTTCCAAGATGCCATTTTTGCATTGACTTGGGCTTGTCTTTAGGTTAGACATACACAAATTAATTCCATCATTCTAAATACCTTTAGGTCTTAGGTTACATTCAGAAACACAAAGGTATAGACAGCCATATAGTGCCTATAGAGAAGATTTCTAGATATATTTTAAAGTTTAAAAGAAATTAATTATCCCATTGTCATTCTACTCAAAGTCATTCCAAGATGAGAGACACTGATTCAAACTTTTTTTCTTTTGTAAATTCTTAATACATTATCTCTTAAAGTCAATTAGACAACCATGCCAAAGTCTCTCCAGAATACTTCTCAACTTCATATCATGCCAAATCCTCGATACAAGATTTATAAGTCACAGGTTTTCTGACTGGTGATGATAGGCTATAGAATGTTAAAAACAAACAACAAAAAACAGTTTAAAGGCGTCCGTGTTTGAGTGTCCCTGATTGAGAGTTGTCAGCAGCACTGCTGTTAGAGCTGTTCCAATTGCCACAAACAATTTGGGTTACTATACACGATCCACTGGTGGGTTAGCCTAGAAATCTAGACGCACCCTATAGTGGCAAAAAATATGTTTTGCCTAGCGGGATGGTCTAGGGTCGCACCGTTAAGGCAAAGCCTGCGTTCGACACCAAGTCAGTCGGTCCAATCAGAACGCTCTATCTGTGTACGTACGGAGTCCTTGAGCCCGCCTTAGCTCACCTTCGGCTTCCGATATTGACGCCAGGGGTCCTCGTTCGACAAGTTGGGTGTGAGACTGTGTTGCACAACCATAGAGAAAAACTAAAGATGGATGAGGCTAACGAAGCGAGCTTTTCTTTGAAGGTTGAGCAGAAAGAAGCACTCAAGTAATTTGTTTTAATTAGCCGTTTTGCTGACCGGCTACAATTGGTCACAAAAGGCTACGTGCAGAGGCAGTTTGAAAGACAACTGTTCATCCCACCCACAGGCTTCAGCTCTGTGAATGGTCCGACCCCAGACTATAGGCATACATTTCTGCATAGTTTGGCTTGCCAGGCTACCGGTGGGTTGCTATACCACATTAATGCATAGCAACATGTGTGTCAAGTTTAAAAAGTGCATAGATCCAAGGAATCAAAACAATGTGGGAAATCAACCCCACACTGCTTTGCTCCTGCATAGGAAATAATTGAGAAAAAAAAAAAAAAAAACATAAAAGCAAACTCAGCAACATACATGGTGTTAGGGTTTCATTATGGAAACTATGTTAGGTATGTCCTATGTCAGTTAAGTGGATTCTGTCTCTTCAAACAAACTATCTGGGATGGTGTGTAAGAGTTTGATAAATGAATGACAAGACCCTTTACGAATTTCCAGATTAATGTTGTGAAAGTGTTGTTTACTGTTCATTGTGATCGATTAGAAGTGGGTTAGCTTGTTTGTACAGTACTTGGGCACGCGCTATTAATAGTGTGGGGGCTGTAAGAACACTACGAGGCGGCTCTTTAAAAATGCGAGGGAGTGATAGACAAAGTCGGACTCCTCATAAGAAAATGTTTCCCAGCAAATCTTTGGAGGTACGCAGAGAGGGCAGTCTCCTGCCTACTGTCTAGGCTAATTCTTCTTTCTTTCAACTTTCTTTCAAATATATTTCCTCACATTTCCACATCTCCCATGTGTCTTGCTGTTTTCATGTTGTCTCTCTATTATTTTTCAGTTAGTGGTATTTTGAAGGCTATCTTCATGTCCTGAGAAGAAACCCCATCCCGCACAACCTTGAGAGTTAGGCTATTGTATTTGAGAGAATAACAATTCATGCTGGTATCACGAAAGGGTTAAAATACCATTACACTGAAATGAACATTAGAATTTAGTCGTAGGCCTATCACAATTTTAATTGCCAAAAATGTTACAGTAGGGAAATACTATTTGCAAAGCCTACCAAACCATGCGAGTTAACAGGAGACCTACTTAGTCACGTGACCGTTTAAATGTAGCCTAAACATAAACTTAAACTTTTTTTTTTCAGTAAATGTACAATATAGGTTACTACTTGTAAATATTCAGTGATATCTCCACATTTTGCCCGTGATTTCGAGTAAAATGTCACAGTTTGAAGCACAACGGGAGCCCGAGCTGGATGTAGGTCAGTATTACACACTTTATGTAAGCGCTTAGGTAAGGTGATAGCTGCAACTCATTACTCTCACGTGCCACACACATTCGGGGAAAAAGCCAGCAGCACGTTACGAGCACTGGACCGTGCTCTCGCTTGTCGCTGTTCCGGCATCTGCGCAGACCGAGAGCCTACCAGAGCCGCTCACGCGACAGCGTCCCTCACGTTCAGAGACAGAAATAACCGAAACGGAATGGCTGTCTGGCGGATTCTTCTGCTCTTTCGCAATGCACGTGTATTTTTTTATGCATAAATGATCCACGTTTATTTTGGATGAGGTTGGCTGTTGCTAGAGCTGCACACTCCTAGAAAGTGCTGGATTTGTAGTTGTTTGTTCCAATCTCAGATTTCCTGCATTGTTACCAGTAATGCGCAACGCATGCAAATACATTAGCGAAGCGAAGAAGCGGTGTAGCGCACCTTTTCGACTTTCTTTGGTCACTGTAGCAGCTCGAAAATACGTATGGTAAAAAGTTTAGAAAAATACCAGTCCCTTGACTATTTTCACCGTTTATGTCGGTGCCTTGAGTGCTGTAGCGACATCAATCGGAGGGAGTTGGAGATGCGTTAATGCTTGTAAGCACATGCCAGATTTTTCAGTCTGACAGCCCAGACAGAGTTTATTCAGTTTACACGAAAGTTGCTCTTAGTGCTTACAACTATGTCCTTGCCATAATTACAGCAACTTCCCATGGCAACACTAACCTGGGTATTCCCATGACTTGCGCGCAACACTGCCCGAGTGATCGACATGGTCGCATCACTGTTGCTTGCAGCTACTGCATTTTATGTGACCATTCTATTATGCTCCCCCTGTACATAATCAGGTCCACAGCAGTAAGAGCTATATATTACATAAATTATAGAATCATATATTACATTAAATTGTAACAGCGGAGCACATCAGACAGACACATTTTCAGACGTATTAAAGAAGACAACAACACTTCTTATCAACTCATAAAACTGAACGACATGATACAGTGCTACTACAGACTCAAGTGTGCTCTCTCCACCCATTCTAAAGAGCAACTGCACCATCACGTGATGGGCAAATGCTTTTTCCAGCGACACAAGATTGACACATTGGCTTCAGAGAAATCTGAAGTTGAAACGTCTGAAGTCATTATGACTTCAACATAACATAATTGATTATAGCATAATGGTGTTTATTTGCACATGTTGTCCCTCTATTAAAACTGTTTATATTTTGTGAACATTATATTCCAGATGTGTCAAATGACAGTTGACATTGTTGCATTTCTGCGTAAATTGGCCTCCAGGGGGAGTTGTGGCCCTTTTGGGTAATCCTGCACTAGATCTTCCCTCCAGAACTCAGGATGATGGGCCAGGCCATTGGCATGAATGGGGTCACTAGGGCTGTGAGGCAGAGCTTTAGAAAAGACACGTCACTTGCAGTGCACTCTTTCATTTGTCACTTTTCAATGACAGTAGGATGTAGGCTACTTAATGATGTCATTTGATGTACTAAGAAATGACTCACTCATGTTTCAAATAATGTACTTCAAGGCGATGTTGATATTTTGGAGTGCTTTATTTCCCTAGCATTTAACTGAATATATTAGAATAACAATACCATTATTGTAATTAGCAGTATAGGTCTATACCTGTATATGTTATCTTATGATACCATACAAAAATATATGTTGTCATTCTCCTGAGTGATAGTCATACACTATAGGCCTAGATAAAAAAAATAAATAAATTCCATTCCAAGTGTTGTTTTGATGCAGATCTAATACAACTTCTCACCTGTTCTTACACTGAATAATGTCATGCTATGGCGTTGTTTTACTGTAAGCACTTGCAAGCTTGTATGAAACACAGGGCGACCTTTCAGGGAGAAAAATTCAGTCCTGTTAAATTTAGGTTGACCTTTGTCAGCAGGAAAACAAAACCACCAAGTTTCCGACAGGGTGGTCTCAGCACACTAGAGTAAAGTTGTTTGTCAATACGCCCCTGTCCAAGGCCTGATTCTCAGAATTAGCGATTTGAGAATCACACAGTTACTAAGAAATCCCTGAGAGAGCTTCAACAGAGTAACAGGCAGATTTGACAATGAATGCACCAAGCTGGAGTAATGAACGAACACACTAGACTTGGGGATTTAAAAACGTTTAAATGCTGATAGCGAGATAATGAGTTGATTATCCATTGAGATTATAAAGAATGTTTCAGAATGTTACAGAAACATTAGCACTGAACATCTATGCTTGGTTGTAGATTGAAGTTCAAGAAAAAGATAGCCATATAATGTAATGAAAATAATAATTATTAGAGTAATTCAAATAGGTAAGAAAATATGTTTAGAATTGTACCACGCATGTTTTTACAAAAAAGAAAAATGATCATGGTGGTGTCTTATGAAGTGTGATAATTGTTTTCATCATTAAAGGAAATCTTACAGGATGTATCATTTATTGTTCAACAGTGTTGCTCATACTGTACATTTTAGTGGAGGCAGAGACATATTTTAATTGTGATGATTACCAGAAGGGAAAACACAGAAAAAGAGAACTGAATGATATGAGACGAGATAAGGAGATAATTTACACATTTAAAATGATAAAGCACAATCAAGTGATTGTGTAATGTATGATATTTGCAGAGTTTCAAGCTTTTACAGCCCAAGGTTTGGACTTCCTACTTGAATATCTTAGAAAGCTTAAGTCAGTGTATTTAGTAGTGGGACTGAGTGGGATTTAGGTTACCACCAGGCTACCAGATTCATTATTTGCTTAAGTTACCGCAGTGCCTTGTCCTCAACTCACCCTTGGCACATACAGTTACCATACCAACTACATCACTCATGCATGTCATAAAACCAGCCAGCGCCATTAGAGGAAGTCTTGTGTTACGCAGTGATTATAAATAAAGGAGTGTAATGAAGAAGCCTTGTCAGTAATGATGAAGGAGTAACACAGTAATGTCATATGTCAAGAACCCATAAACTTTGGAATCATTAGTTATTAGGATCGTAATGATCACTTACCTGTGGAGATTGTTGACATGTTGTAATTCATTTCAGTTGGACAGTTAGGATATTTAGGCTCATTTGATACAACAAAACATCATGTAATATCATTTTACATATTGTGTAGTGTGCTTTTCTGTCCCCATTCTCTCCCGTGTGACCCCCTCCAATATTTTCATGAACCTGCATTGGGGCTTCTGGGGAGTCTTGGGTCAGTCCAGGAGGGCGAGGAGTAGCGCGCGCGCGCCTCCCTCAGATATACACAAGGTCAGCTGGCTAGAATACTCACAGAATTCACTGACCGCTTTTCACTGCCGCAGCCTGAACGTGTTCAAAAATACTTTCAACACAACACTTGTCTTATCTGTACATCACTGTGTGCGTGCATGTGTGTGTGTGTGTGTGTGTGTGTAGACACTGAATTTCCTATGCACTGTCATAATCATAGATAATGTAGTCAGCTTGTTAATGGGGAGGGAATGTTTTCTCTCCATCTCTCTCTCTCTCTCCCTCTTTCTCTCTCTCTCTCTCTCTCTCTCTCTCTCTCTCTCTCTCTCCTCAGGAGAGGGCCGTTCTTCCTCGGAGGCTCGCGTGCGAATTCCCGTTTCCCTGCCCAGCATCATGACGTGGACCACCACCCGCAGTGTGTGGTCGGAGCCCGTGGCCTCTTCCTCTTCCTCGTCCTCCTTCTCCTGCACTGACTTCCCGCGGAAGCGGAAGGGCAAGGGCAAGAGCCTGTGAGTGAGCCAACACAGCTCGGCCATTTTGGTTTTGGGGGGGAGTTTCCCTTATTCTCAAATGAGTGCAGACAGATAGATTTGCTGAGTGTTTATTGAAATCACTCAGAGCCTGCTGCTTTATAAACTAGACAATCACTCTTAGATAATGGCAATATGGAGAGGGGGAGGTCATGTTCACTTAGAATTACTGTTAAGTTTAGAGGTGTGATAGACACACCAAGCAAACATTCTATAAACATTTTAAATCACTCTTTCTTTAGTGTGTGTCATCTGGTCCCAGTTACATACAGAGGAACTTCTGGCTATTTTACAAGTGCTCATTCTTTGTCGAGTTGCTCGTGGTGTGAAGTGAAATAAACCGTAGCAAACACGCCCTAGTCTTGCCTAGTAAAGAAAATAGGCCACCCAATGTGATCCCAACTAACATTCCTTTCTTTTTTTTAAAATCACCAGAGGAAGCACCATGTCCGGGTCCTCCCTGCACCAGGTGCCTCTGTCTTCAAGGATGAGCATAGATGCTGAGACATTTAGTGACCCGGAGAGGTAACTGTTTGTCGTCCACAGTATGCATTCACATGCAGAGCTTGGGGCCAATGGTGCTTGTGACAACAACTCTCTCTCTCTCTCTCTCTCTCTCTCTCTCTCTCTCTCTCTCTCTCTCTCTCTCTCTCTCTAACAGACCCAAAACTAGGCTAGCCATGTTTTTGTGTCTGTGTGTGTGTGTGTATGTTGTGGATGAAATGATGGCAAAGTGTTCTTTCACTTCTCTCACAGCAGGTCAGAGGGGGAGGATCAGCAAATCAAAATGAAATGCTTCAGGTAGCCAGACATTTCTTAGGCGATTTTCCAGGCAATGTTTATAAAGAGGATATTTATGTGTTACAATACTGTTTACTACCAAATATGTGAGAACATAGAACAAGGCTCAACATTAACGTTTAAAAGTGGTTGCCAGCTTTGCCAGCTTGGCAACCAGGCAAGATGTTTTGGTTGCCAAAGCCAACCAAATCTGGTTGCCACTTGTAACAGTTTGGTAGCCAAGGGCAACTGGGCAGCAATGAATGTCTTGATATCACATGCCATAGTCACAAATTACAATTACCTAGTTACAATTACAAGTTACATTTTTGTTTTATGCAATTGTATTTGCAACAGGTACATATACAGGCATATAAAGTCATGAAATCATAACAGAGTTTATGTATTTCCATTCACGTAGTAGAGAACCTCACAGCCAGATCGAGAAGCGGCGGCGAGACAAGATGAACAACCTCATCGACGAGCTGTCCACCATGGTACCCGCCTGCAACCCCTTAGCCCGTAAGCTGGACAAGCTGACCGTCCTCCGCATGGCCGTGCAACACCTTAAGTCTCTTAAAGGTGCAGTGGACGTAGATGACACGATGACAAGAACAGAACACATATCCCTTCTCCTTCTCCACCTCTATGATATTGGGAAGGATTGGGGCTCCAGGAGCAGCTGACTTGTGTTTTCATGTTGCGCAATATGATCTCTTTCAGGGGCCTCAAGTTCTTTTTCTGAAGCCCATCCTAAGCCTTCCTTTCTGCCTGAAGACGAACTCAAACAGTTATTACTAAGAGTAGGTGCCACCAACCCCAACCAGACCAATCGGTGCACACACAGATAGGTAGCGGCCTCTAGTGTTGAAATGATGACAACATGGAGAGGAGGAGGTCATATTCAAGTCTTGTTTATGTGAAAGGAATGAAAGGTTTTGTCTTCATGCCATCTCTATAGTGCACAAGTCAAGCCAGAAACCACAACTGTCTGGTCGTGGACAAGTGATGATAAAAGACACCAAAATGAAATCACACAGCCTGTATTTTCAGGAGCCGCTGTGACTTTCAGTGCGTCGAGATGTTTGGTTTGAGCCATGTGTTTTGTTTTGATCCCAGAATTCTATCTGGCTCTATTCTGTTGGCCTTCCTGTGGGTCCCTCCATCATTTTGCTCCTTAGCCTCCTTTTAACTTACAACCTGAACATGAACCCTGATGAAGGTAACTGACCTACTTCTGGTCACTGCTGAGCTATAGTGGCCTTTGTGGCCTTTGCCTTTTGAAAACAAGACCTCTCCTCATCACTTTCAATTTCCATCATTAGAGGCCGAAACCTTTATGTCTTTAATGCAAGTGCGCCATTCCTATTTAGTTCTCCAAAAACATTAATTTTGCAATGACAATTTTACAATGATTTTTTTCAATATGTGACCTCTTTATAAGTTCCTCTCTTTTCATCTGATACTTGGAATTGATATTGTTCACAAAGAGAACATTGTACTCATGCCATCGTTCATTGTAAATGTGGTGGAGATTGTTAGCCTTTGTGTGGAAAAAGCAGAGTAGAATACCCGTGCTATTGCAGACTATGATGAGACTATTTAGACTAGAAACGTGTGGCACATTTTGTTGTTGCGCTCGGGCAATATCTCCGTTTTGTGTTTACTTGCTATTTAGGCAGCCGACGGCTTCCTCTTTGTGGTGAGCTGCACCAGGGGAAAGATCGTCTTCGTCTCAGAGTCCATCTCCAATATACTTCACTATAATCGGGTAAGTGGCCTTTTGGAAATCATCCAGTGTTTCTGTTTTTTGTTTTTTGTTTTTGAAGGACCAGTGATGCAAATAGCTACTCCTAGTTCACATAATTCAATCTTTGAAATGACAGTTTAATTTAGTTGATTTGGTGGTTTTCAGACGTCATCTGGTCAAAATAGTTCAGAACGTGACAGGAAATGAGTGGGTGAGAGACGGGGGAGTGGGACTGGGAAATGACCAGGGGTCAGACACAAACTCAGGTCCCCATGAGTGCTTCGTCCGCATCTGGCATGGATTGCGTCAAGAAGATTCCTTGATGTAATATTTCCCACTATTCTCCGCAGTTGAATGGTCTGTTTCTGTTGCAGATGGAGCTGATTGGACAGAGTCTGTTTGATTACCTTCATCCTAAAGATGTCAGCAAGGTGAAGGAGCAGCTGTCCGCCTCCGAGCTCTATCCCCGTGAGCGCCTCATCGACACTAAAAGTGAGTTGTGAACGAAGCGATCTGCCACAGAAAAGAGATGGCAATCTAACCTGCCAAGGCTATCACACCTGCTATTGAGAGCAGGCTCAATTCGTTTGGGCTTTCGCTAAGAGGAGGCATAGTCCATTAAGGACCAGGCATCTCAGTGCTTTAGTAACACCCTGGATTTTGTGACCCTTTCAAGTAGAACATCAAGCCAGAAGAAATCTCCTCTCTATCACTTTTTTTTCTCTGCTCTGCTCTGCTGACATTGAACATTTAGAAAGCCGAAGACTCGCATTGCCATGTAATTGCTTTCACAGCCAATCAGCCAAGCCTTGCCCTCATGATTTCAGAATACAACAAATAAGACAGTCTGTTTCCATTTTACGGGCATCAATTTATTGACCTCCAATTTATATCTGCAGACGAATCTAGGTCAGAGATATTGTTAAGGCTTAGAAATTGGCTGCTGTGTCCTTGTGGGTTGCTGCAACCCTCCCTCAGCAGTAGGCTCTTGCTCATGCAAGGTCATGCTGTCCTTTGTTTTGAACAGACCCAAATTTACCCTGTTCCTTTCTTAATTCTGTTAAATGGGCTTTGGCATGGCAGACTCAGTCCTGCTGTTGTCCTGGAGACAGTTGTTTTTCTCAGTTTCTGTTGCTAGCTGGGTGTGGTCGCAGCGATGTGCCAAGGACAAGGTTGCCTAGTTACCGTTGTACAAAGTTATCTTGTTTGTAGTCATGTGCCAAAGTGTTTTGATATGTTTACACACTACACTGAAATAGGATATCCTCATTGTAAGATTGCACACTTACTAATGCTTTGTTAGCCAACAGAGGGCTAGTCATCACGTGTTGTGATGTATTCACCTCACGTGAAACCATGTGCTCTCATCGACTAAGTGTAAAGGCCTTAAAGTCAGAGGCTAATTCTGTGAACTGTGTGTGTGTGTGTGTGTGTGTGTTTGTGTGTGTGTGTGTGTGTGTGTGTGTGTGTGTGTGTGTTTGTGTGTGTGTGTGTGTTTGTGTGTGTGTGTGTGTGTGTGTGTGTGCGTGCGTGTGTGTGTCCTCAGCGGGGGTGCAGGTGCCCTCAGACGTGCCGTCGGACGCCAACATCGGCACGGGCGCCCGGCGCTCCTTCTTCTGCCGCATGAAGCAGAGCCGCGCGGCCAAGTCAGGGAAGAACACGCCCCACTCGTCCTCCTCCAGGAAGAAAGGTAGGCTACAGTACAGCCTTCACAGCTCTGAGAGAACAACTCACATGGGTTCATATGTGTACTGTAGGAGCGTGCCCAAAATGGCTTGAGGTAGCCTACTCACATACAATTCCACCTCTCTTTTAGCCTACTAATTAAGCAGACAATGCCATTAATCTCACTGATTACACTACATGGAGTGGGATGCTGCAACAATAACAATGAACCAAAGCTGCAAAAACAAAAACAAAATCATCAAACAAGCAGCCTTCATGTGCAACATGTGGGCTTCACTAGCAAGCGTTTATGCCTTGTTGATGCGGGCTCTAAGCAAACCTGGCCTAATTGCCAAAGAGAAAGAACCAAAGTTTTTCAACTGGGGTTTTAAACAGGCGCCATCCTTCTTTGTTTTGTTTTTTTGTTTTTGAATAAGGCTCACTCTGTAGGCCTAATTTTAGTGTATGTTTTTTTGTGTATTTGTTAGGCATACTTCCATAGGATGTTGTCTATTTTGATATGTGTAGCTATATTTGTCTTTTAAAAAACGACCCAAGTGCATATTTCCACTTCAGTGATTCTCCAAGCCAAACACCCCTATCCAAATTCTCCTGCATGCAAAGGCTGGGTGCCTGTGTGTTCTATCCAAACCATCTGTTTCTACCCTATAGGCATATGGTTACTTGGAAAACCTCTTGTTTTTGTATAAAACATGGTTATACAGTAAAACGTATGTATAGTGCCACCATAATTACACTAATATCTATGCACTTCTGTCTTTTCTTTTCTGTATAAAATACTCAATAGTCACATTCATTGATCTCCTATAGGAGCCTTTGTAATGATCAATGATCTCCCTCCTGTAGAGTCCCAGCGGTACTGCACAGTGATCTCCTATAGGAGCCTTTGTAATGATCAGTGATCTCCCTCCTGTAGAGTCCCAGCGGTACTGCACAGTGATCTCCTATACAGTAGGAGCCATTGTAATGATCAGTGATCTCCCTCTATAGAGTCCCAGCGGTACTGCACAGTGATCTCCTATACAGTAGGAGCCTTTGTAATGATCAGTGATCTCCCTCCTGTAGAGTCCCAGCGGTACTGCACAGTGATCTCCTATACAGTAGGAGCCTTTGTAATGATCAGTGATCTCCCTCTATAGAGTCCCAGCGGTACTGCACAGTGATCTCCTATACAGTAGGAGCCATTGTAATGATCAGTGATCTCCCTCCTGTAGAGTCCCAGCGGTACTGCACAGTGATCTCCTATAGGAGCCTTTGTAATGATCAGTGATCTCCCTCTATAGAGTCCCAGCGGTACTGCACGGTCCACTGCACGGGCTACATGCGCAGCTGGTCCACTCAGCAGATGGACACGGAGAGCGAGGTGGACGTGGACCGGGAGAGCTCGCACCTCACCTGCCTGGTGGCCGTGGGACGCATCCACCCCCACGCCCCCCCAGAGGAGCCCAGCCAAGTCTCCGTCAAGCCTACTGAGTTTGTCACCCGCTATGCCATCGACGGAAAGTTTACCTTTGTAGACCAAAGGTAAGATGTGCCGCCCGCGCTGTTACACTCGTGACATATTTACACTTGTCTACTGCCATGTGACCGCACACTTTAGTTTATAATGATATAAATATATATATTTATATAAAGGATATTCAAAACAAACGTTCCACTGTAAATTAAGGGCACTTAGTTTAACGTTTTTGTTCTGTTAAATAAAGGGCCTATTTCTTGGAAAGTCCCACTGGCACATAGTTTGTTAAAGCAATTTCTGGTTCAGCCCAAGCCAACCGTTTTTTCATGTTTGTAATGACATGGTCTACACCCAAACAAGATCATTCATGGCTACATTTCCACTGACCACAGTGGAGTTAACAGTGTCTGCTGCCTTTTTATGCTCAGGACATCAAAGCAAATGTTTTCTTTTCTTGTCCTACTTCAGGGCCACTACTATCATAGGATATTTGCCTCAGGAACTTCTGGGAACGTCTTGTTATGAGTATTTCCACCAAGAGGACTTAGCACATTTGGCTGAAAGCCACAAAAAAGGTGAGAAATACAGTATATACAGTATTGACTTCTCTATTCTACTTTCAATTCTCATAAAATTCTTGAGGGAACTTCTAAGCGTGATCGCTTTTTACCCTGCAGTCCTCCACAGCAAAGAGAAGATCATGACAAACTGCTACAAGTTCAAGACAAAACAGGGCTCCTTTGTTACTCTCCAAAGCCAGTGGTTTAGTTTTATAAATCCATGGACCAAAGAGTTGGAGTTCATTGTGTCAACAAATAAAGTGGTGTCGTGAGTATCCTGCTGTTTGTTGTCTGCCCCAGGGTTGGGTAGTCCATTTCAGGAGATAAATCAGGAGATAAATACATTTGAAATGGTCTGCAGTCAGTTCCCTGGAGAGCTCCTGTCCACCACTAGACCACATGACATAAACAATGTTGAAGCCGTTGTCTCATCCAGGAATCAGACTGTTGCGGACAATGACAGCTTTGTAACGTGAGCTTAAAAAGAAGAATGAGTTTTGAAAAAGAAAAATTGCATGGTTAGTTGTGATAAACTGTTGCATTTGATCATTTAAGTATGGCGGTTTAAAGACTCTCCTCAAATTTACTTTGCAAAACGTCCCTGAACAATTAGACCAAAATGTCTCCTGGAATGAACAACCTCCCTAAGATTCAGAGTTCCAAAATTGTTTCTACTTTCCTGAGACGCCTGGAGTAGCACTCTCACATATGGTGACTTTTCTGTAGGGGAAACAGTGAAAAAGGAGTGGAGAGAGAAGAGCTCCAGGATTCCAGGACACTTGAAGGTAGGACAACACCAGCATTGATGCTTATTTCTGGCCAAGATCTTATGCTACATGTGTTTCAACTAGCCTGCATCCCTTTCTGTTCTTTTGTCTCAGCCTCAACAGAGGCCAAGCACTTATCTCCCGCTATTCCTGGAATCAGCAGTGTCTCGGGCACTATGATCTATGCTGGAAGCATTGGGACTCAAATTGCCAACGAGCTGCTGGACTTCAACAGGTATTGCCCTTATCAGAGAAGATAGTTGTGTCTGTCTCAATGTGTGTCTGTGCAATTAGTCAATTTACATCTAGAGAATGTCCAGATTTCTACAATCTACATTTTCCAGCAGTCTATATGATTGCATGTGGTGGTGAATGTGACCATGTTTGGACTGCATGTGTTCTTACATACCTGCCCTTCCCTGTGTGAACACAAACAGGATGAACTCTCCCTCCAGTGGGACTCCCAGCCCCTTCTGTTTACTCCCGGAGAAGTCTCCGCTAGCGCCCTCGCAGCCCGGCAGCGTGAGTAGAACCTCCCATATCCTCCACACGCAACATCGGGAACTCATTCTGTTCAACTGAATCTTCCTTCACACTTCTCACTGTCAGTTCTTTTCTTTCTTTCTTTTCTCCCCTTGTCCGATAAGCAACGATTGTACCCCCCCCCCCCCCCCTCAATAATCAAAACTAGGCTATATATACCTAAACTACATATAGAGATTATGACTTTACCTGATTTACAGTTTGGCTGCCAAACGGCTACATTAATAAATTATTTCAAAGCATGAGCTACCCACAGATTACTTTCCCAAGAAAAAACAGGTTTCTGGCCAACAGTTGCGGTTAACTTTTGGCAATGTTGCAAATTTGCAGCAATGCTAAATGCAAATTAGGTCTAAGTTTGTCTTGAAGTTTGCCATTATTGATTAAGTGTGGTGGCAACTCACTAGTGTCAAACTTCTCATCGTTGCCATAACTTTGCTGTTCCTCTAGTGGCCAACATTGGCAAACGTCTGGCAAAATTATTTTCTAGTGAACCGATTTGTTTCCGACAATGTACCCACAAGTTTGCTGCACATCTGCTGCAAAATTTTATTTTTGTAACGGTTATTTTAACGCAAAACACAAGACCAATCTACCTATTTCTACTTGATCAAAACGTGTGTTAATTTATTTTTGCTTGTCTCCACTTGGCCTTTCCATTCTCAAACTTGAGTCCTGCGTTTAATGTCATTATTTTTCCCTCTTACTTCTCTCGATTTCTTGACCAGGGCCCATTTTTTCCTGAAAGTATCAGAAACCTTAGTGTCCTAAAGCTCCTGTTAAGATGCTCTTAGCCATCTATGACTGGTCGGGATCACCCCTAAATCTACAAGTGCTTCCACAACATTCTTAAACAATGCTGGAAATGGTCAGGCAAATTGTAAGACGTTTGTAAGAGTGACGTTACAAACTACTTTGGCCAACAACACTTTCGGGAAACTGGGCCCTGTACTCTCCCCTCAGAATCCTTGACCCATTGTGCAATGCTCATTGTTTTCCTTGCGGTGGTTTGATAGGTGCCAAACCGAGAGGATGATGGCGAGCAGCCTGGGAAGTCTCAAGCGGGGCCAAGCCAGGGACCCAGTGCAGTTTCCTTCCCAGGAGGCGAAGCTTCCACCATCACAGGTGGGGACTGACAGCTCTACTGACAAAGACCTACCGTAAAAGCACACACTGTAAACAATGTAAATATGTTCAATGCTGAAAGTATGTATCGTCAAATGCCAACTGAGGTACAATTTAAACCAAGCTACAGTAAGTTAGAGACATGCTAGGACTGAACATTCAAACATCCCATGCTCAATTCCAACTGACCTGAGATCAGTGCCAAAAGCGGTACAGTCGTATGGGTGCATTTAGTCAACTTAATTGCCATAAATTACCCTGTCACACCCTTTTTAGGGAAGCAATCCACCTCCTATAAGGCTTGTTTCCTGTATGCGGCTGCTTAAAGACTATTAACCCCAGGCACGACATCTATAAAGATAACTGTAACTATAACAATAAAGGTGTCCACACCGACCAACAATAAGGAAAGTTGTTGATAAATGTGATGTCATAACTTTCATGGATTCTTATTGGCTTCTTTTTGATCTTTGAAAGTAATTCCCAATGATATCGTTCTTCTTATCGCTATTGTTATAGTTTATGTGAGGACCGACGTTGTCATTCATTTTTTGCCGTTATCATTATCGTCATTGTTCCTGCCGTAAACGGCCCTTTAGTCCTCACTGTGGACCTTTAGTCCTCACTGTAGACCTTTGACCTCCGCAGACGAGAGCTCCCAGCTGGACCTTGGGAGTGTGGGCGAGCCCAGTGGCCTCGGCCTCGGCCTCAGCAGCGACGAGGCAGCCATGGCGGTCATCATGAGCATTCTGGAGACGGACACTAACCTGAGTGAAACCGTGGACTTTGATGAGTTGCACTGGAATATGTGACAGGAAAAAAAAAAGACAACACCGCGCATCTTACTCCTCTCTGGCAGTTTTCTCTCCTCCGTCCTCTCCCTCTCTCTGTCTCTCTTTCTTCCTCAGTCGGTACACACTGAGGACTCCACGACAGCAAACAAGAGAGGAATAATCCCTGACTACAGGCTTTTCCCCTTCTCTGATTCTAACATCCCACAATGCCTTGAAGCACTTGCAGTAAGCGTGTAGGGCTGCACAACTTCTGAAGTCTGCAACCCAAAAGAAATGGGTTTGCTCTTTTATCACTGAGAAGGGCACCCTACAGTATGTGTGTCAGGTATTTATAGGTGTCAATGAATGTTATTTCATCCTGCGCATATGCAGCTGCTTAATTATCCAGATTCCCTTTAGATGTAAAGTGATTCTTCCCCTTTTTGTTTAACAATGGGATAGGTGAGGGAGGTGGACAGTTATGGAAAATCTGATGACTTGAATAGTGTGACGTCTGTGTTTGTGTATGTATGTATTGTTTTTTTTTTAGTGTTTTGTTACGTGGTGGTAGCCTGTCTGTAACCTCCGTACGAAATCCAGCAAAGATGGGAAAGCTGTGCTGCGCCACGTGTCTTGGCCAGGCACTTGGGAGGTGCAGCAGAGAATGTTCTGGCATTTCAAACACGAGTAGGAGAGTAGCAGGACACCTCTTTGAACACTAGAGCCACCGCTGACTGTGGGACTGACTCTGGAGTAGCCTGCTAGAGCACCTGGATTCTTGGGCCATATCATAAGTCAAGTACTGTAGACTGACAATTGACAACGGTTTCCATGACAATGCGTTATTTTTACTGAGGAAATTTAATTTATTACATGTTCATTCTCTTTGTGATTTCCCACCCTCTTTTTTTCTGATGCTTGTACCTATGTCAACAGGTGAGCACTAGCCTACTGAGAAAAAAACAATCCCAGTCAATCTGAGCAGCAGTCAATCCTCAGCAACTGATCTGAGATCAGTTGCCAGGACAGAACGGACTTACCCCAAATCAGAGAGACTGAAACTCACTTTGGAAACCCGCTCTGGTCAGAGCCCAACATGGGCCTGTTTATCTGTGTTTATTGTTTATTTGTTACAGACTGTCGTTTCAGACCGCAAATCTTCTGTGACGTCCACCATTGCTTTTTTCTGTAAAGGCATTGTTTACCGCCTTGTATGAATGCGTACTGTAGGAGCAGACACTAGACAACACAAGACACTCAACACAAGAGGGTGTCAACTCTGGTGCAGACGTGCCTTGGGACTTTTTTCATTTCCCCGACTACAAGAGCTTGAAATGCTTTTATGCGTACCGATCTGTCTGTGTCCAAGTGATTGAAGATGACCGGATTGAGGATGTCCGAACACTTGAATGCACCGGCAAAAA
This sequence comes from Sardina pilchardus, assembly GCF_963854185.1. NCBI lineage: Eukaryota > Metazoa > Chordata > Actinopteri > Clupeiformes > Clupeidae > Sardina > Sardina pilchardus. The sequence continues at coordinate 29,473,847 of NC_085010.1, read as the reverse complement.
CAAACAAACATTCATTTAACTTTTTTTTTTGTCGTCTGAGTAAGGGTCTACATACCAAAAAGAACTTGTCAAAGGAAATATTGTTAAATGCTGTCAGTGCTGAACAATCAACTGTTCACAGTAAGTCTAAATGTGAAATTTGTCAAGTGAATAATTCATCTGTGCTGCTTACGCAAATTTATTCTGACATAAAATTAGATCCTTGAAATGTCCATGGGGAAATGCCTTTTTATTCAAAAACATGTCTCTAGCCATTCATTCGTTGAGTTTAGGTTTCATTACGTAATAGCCCTTGCCATCTGAAGAAATAAGCTGATCACACAAGTAAAAAGAAGAAATCATAGCGAAAGTGTAAGAAATGTTCTGAGGATAGTGAAGTTAATGACAGCACTTCTGCACTTGAACCTGATTCTAACATGACCCTCCCATTAGTCCACGTTTCATGAATCTATAAGAACTGCTGCCTCGTGAAATAACACTAAGACTTATCTCAAAATAAGACTAATCTCTCTCTTTTTAAAAATATTTGAGTACTCCACAATTATTCAGATATATTTCTTCACAATTATGTCATGTTTCTCACAGGGAAGCAGTATAAAGGCCCATACACTATTGTTTGATTATGTTGAACGACACATTCCCTCATTTTAATGAAATGTGCAGTAGGCCTATTATCTGACTTAATGTAGGTTATGCACAGCATATTCTCTCCAGTGACAGAGAACATTGCATATAGTATATTACTCACAATCTATTTTGGCAGTCCCGAAGAAGTTTACTCCACTAGGATATGCGACAAGCAGTGCAATGAGCTCCCTCTTGTGGATCCAGGGGGAATTACACTTACCAAACTCCTTTTAAAAAACTGAAGAATCTGGCAAGAGGCATGACAGACACAGTTGTGCTGCTTACAGGCCTCCCCATAACCACGGATGGCAAATATTCCACAATGTATTCTTAATTCTTCTGACTGCCTTGTCACATCTGGTAAGACAGCAAAATATTTACACCATATAGGTTTGTGTGTGTGTGTGTGTGTGTGTGTGTGTGTGTGTGTGTGTGTGTGTGTGTGTGTGTGTGTGTGTGTGTGTGTGTGTGTGTGTGTGTGTGTGTGTGTGTGTGTGTGTGTGTGTGTGTGTGTGTGTGTGTGTGTGTGTGCGTGCGTGAGTGTGTGTGTGTGTATGTGTGTGTGTGTGCGTGTGTGTGTGTCTGTGTGTTTGTGTGTGTGCGTGAGTGCGTGCGTGTGTGTGTGTACACACACGCAGAAATGGGTTTCTCTATACAGGCCTATGATTTGGAGGAGGTCATATTCATGGGTTTCTGTTTGCATTTCATTTACATTTCTGTCCAGCATTGTTGTTCCACATACACACAAATAAAGCTTTGCATTCAGCATGTGTGGGTGCTCTTGTGTCATGCAGGCCTGGCTGGCTAGCAGCTCCATGGGATCTGTTGAGGGGGGAAGGGTAAGGAGCTGCAGCCACCATTTTATGACCTTGATTCTCATGTGTGGCTCAGACTGGACTAAACAGAAGTTCAGCGGCCTAATACACATACATACACACACACACACACACACAGTTGAAGGTACATTTTTCATACAGTAATTATGAGTTACAATGAGATGCACCTGACGGTAGTGTAGATTCACATGCCAAACACACTTCACCCGTCACCTGTCTCTTCTGGGTTCTACTGTGTGATTGAAGTGGAATAATCAAAATGGGCATTACTTAATACATTTAAATTGGAAAATGTATTATTATGGGTTTAAAATATGTACTTGATAGAGGACTACATACTTTTACTAATATTATATTGTTTTCAAGGTCAATAACCCTACAGTACAGCCAAAATTGATGGAAAACCTGCCATTTTGGGATACGGCGGCCAAAATTTAACATGCCCCAAGTCTTAATCTGTTCCAATAGGGGTTCTGACCAGGAATCCATTGAGAAAACTTTGACCAAAAACTAGGCCCAAAAGTTTTAGCAAATGACCTGTCTAAGAGGTACACATACTTCCAGCATAGTATTTCTAATGGGAAAAAGTCTTGTTTGCAGTTATTGGGTGGGGTTGGGAATATATGTTACACGTCATACATTATACATCTCTGGAATAAATTAAGAGACTGCAGCACATTTTTTCTGATGTCATCTCTGCTGAGTGACAGCGGTCTCGTAATTTTGAATATGACCGCAAACTCGTTTGAATGTCACTCAGCAACCATAGGATGACATCAGAAAAATGTGTAGTGGTTTCTTCATGTGTTCCAGAGCTGTGTGTGCGGTCATGTGTGATATGTCATTGAGTTACATGTGGTGTTGTGCCGTGCCCACAACACAGTGTGAAAACAATGATCCCTCTGGGGACGTTACAGACGCTATCTATCTATGATCTGGACTGTGTTGCTGTCAGTTTGCACAGTGACACTATTGTTTCATTTAGCCTTTTGACTGTTTTCTTCATACAGACTTTTGGCTATAGGCGAGTTTGGTAACTCACTAATGCTAGCAAGAGGATGCTAAAGCAGACGTTAAGAGACTGCTCCGCTTCATTGAGTCTTTCACAAGTCTCCACGAAACTCCTCTCAACGGCATGACTAATTTCCCTCTGTGGCCGGCTCAGGTTGGAGATCGGTATGCTGATTAATTGCTGTGCTGTTGACTAGAGGGAGCTTGTCCTGGCTTGTTTTGATGGGGACATGCAGCCACTGGGGCCGTTCTCCACTCTGTTGTTTTGAGGTGTAGAGGGTGATGTCAAACTTTCAAACTACAAAATGACTTTACTGTAACTGACCCTAGGCAGATGGGTTGGGCCCTTGAGTCGTGGATCTGTCGGAGGTTTCTTCCTATATGTATCTCCAATTCTAGGGAGTTTTTCCTTGCCCCTGTTACTCATGGGCTCTCTTTGAATGTTTAACACTCTGTAAAGCGCCATGAGACATGTGTAATGTTTTGGCGCTCTATAAGTGAAAATAATTGAAATTGAAATTGAAAATTGAAACTGCCCTTCATCAAATCGGATTGACTCTGTACAGTCGCGTTCTATTACACTCTTTAAAAAGTAGGGTTCTTGTTGGGATGCTATATAGAACCATGCAGCCTTTAAAGAACCCTTAGGGGTTCCTTTGATGGACCCTTCAAATTGGCATAGAACCGGTTTTGGTTCTATATAGAACCTTTTTTTCTAAAAGTGTATGGGAAGTAGTCTAAGGTCACATGCCAACTCAATCTTCATTATTTTTCCTCGATAGTCCAGTTAGTTTTCATTTCATTGCATCCATCTTAAGGCCGTATTTCTGTAATGATCGTTCTTTGGTAAGAAAATATTTGCACATGAAACAGAAATTCCATAACCACATGAATTGTGGTCTTTAATAATCTTTAATTAAATACTAGACAAAATGGCAAAACTATGTATTGCTGGCAAAACAAACACAAGAAATGTTAAGACATGAGCATTGCAAAAAGGATGAATCTGAATCCACAAAAGTCACTAAATATTCAGTGAATGGCTGGAAACGGAGTCTTCATCACTGCCGATGTACGTTTATCGTTTATTGTTTATCTCGTTTATATTCAGCAACAAAACTAGTTCTTTGAAAACTTCTGAGTGAGAGTCAGTGTTTGTGACTACCTCTGACTATACACTTTTCTCTACGTTCTCTATGTGCTACAGTACATCCCATAGTCCACTCTGAGAGGGACACTCCTCCTGATGAGGGACAGGGCAGTGGAGTGCCAGTCCAGGTGCTTTTGAAACCAGAGCCGCGCGCCCGATGCAAATCGAACAACCCCACCCAGGCTTCTCTGTGCCACTTTACCTAATGAGGTGGAGAAAAACAAGTGCCACACCCTTTCTGTTTGCGCATTCAGGCGAAGCAGCCTGTCAGTGAAACCGGTCACACGCTTGTCATGCGTGATGAGGTATCACCCGCGTCTCCGTCTCCCTCTTCTCCATTAAGGCCCCTCAGTCACATGCGGGCTGCGCCTTCAGCGTCCGGCTGTTGATGAAGTCCGATTTTCGATATCCAGCCTGCCAGTCAGACAACAGAGATGTTATGTACTGTATGATATATGTGCAGAGTTAAAGGGACACTTCACCGATTAGCATTAAGCTTTGTATCTTTAGAAAACCAGTCATGTTTTTGAATGGTCGTGCATCATTCCCTCAGTTTGCCTTGAGAGGGGAGAAATACGGATTTCGATGTTGGACTTCCTGCGGGAATGAAGCACGACCATTCAAAAACATGACTGGTTTTCTAAAGATACAAAGCTTAATGCTAATCGGTGAAGTGTCCCTTTAAGATTAATGTGCATTCTTCACGTTAGAGGCAAGCATGCATGCACATGACTCATTCCACCAGAATACACAGTATCAATAAACACAAAATACCTCATAAAGAGAGAGATATTTTTAACAAAAACATATCGCCCACAATCATTGGCATCCCTGCATGAAAGGCTTTTTTTGGAGACCTGGTAACCCTAAGAAGACCTCTCTCTCCAACTGTAATTCATATGGATTGTTTTGCCTCTCTCTTTAACATCCTTCTAAATGTGAGTGGGGGCTAACATGGGCCTTGTACAAGGTAGTTAGTCACATTTCCAGTTTATTAGAACTCTGTAGTTGTAAATATGGGCGTTTTCAACCAGGTACCTAGTTTCTATAGCCATTCTTTGACTTGTGTGTCAACACACTTTCCTTCTATTTCAATTTAGTGAATTCTCTTGTCTTTCCTATATTGGAAAATGACTAGGGGATTTAACCTCTGTGTCTGTAACAGTCTCACCTTTTTGTAGGCTCCACGGAGCTCAGCTTGGTTCCACATGGTGTGCAGCAGGACACCGGCTGTTTGGGCTGCACGGGTGGGTCCGTACCTATAGAATCAGAATGCATTTACATTACGGCTGCTTAAGGCTATACAGTGTGTGTGGCTATAGCTTAAATCTTGATAAAGACAGCTGAGCAAAATCTCTGACATATCACAGCTACAGTAGATAGTGTGACAGCTTGGCCACTGGGCATTACAATCGCCCTAACACTGTTTGGCAAAAGTAAATAATAATCAGTGATGGTGACTGATGGTGAAATTCTACACCAGCTCCACATGTGTGAGACCCCTGAGGTGTGTGGCAGGGGAGGCTCACCCGTTGTCCCTGGAGCTGATGCTGATGATCTTGGGCAGTGCTCCGTAGTTGACCACGGCGCGGACGTTCTCCGTGTCGGCCTGGCACAGGTTGATGAGGATGTGGCACACAGACATGGTGACGTCCGCCGGGAGGTCGGTGCCCACGTCCGAGCTGGGCAGCATGGCCACCAGTTCAGGCAGCACTTGCTTGACTGGGGAGAGGGAGGGGAGGAGTCACATGAGTGGCAGCCAAGTTAGCACCACTGGCTTTCAATAGACCTCCGAAGTTCGCCTACAAAAATGCTACCATCTTTGCCCAAATAAGGAGATCCGGTATCTTGAGATTTTTTCTATGGGAAAATAACATGGGGATTTTCAACTGTTAAACTCTTGCGGGGATGATGACATTTGAAATGCAGACGTTTTTCGCAACGCAGTTTTGTCCACTGCCGTCTAGTGGATACTGTGATCTTCGGTAGGTGAAGACGGCACACTTTGATCTTTGCTACCCCAGAGCTAATTTACAATGCAACTTAGGGCGCTTTCACACCACTAATTCGATTATTTGGTCCGCTTCCGCTATGCTACGCTTACTGTATGTAGCATATAGACTCCAGCGAGGTCCGCTTTCACACCAGAAAACGAACCAAAATTAGTCTGATTGATTTTTTTCTCAATGTTTATCTTCCGGTAGAAATCGGCGCCAATTTTGACTCACTATTTTGACCTACAGTCTATGGTTTGGACCCCAGTTCGCGTTCTCACCAGAGGGACCGCACCAGAGGTCTACTTTTGGTGCGGAGTCAAGCGGACCGAGACCTCCTCTTTTTGGAGGTCTCGGTCCGCTTGTTTTGGTGCGCACCCGAGTGCGATTAATGCTTTCACACCAACGAAAACGAACCAAACTAAGAGGTTTTGGTACGAATGGACCGTTTGGTGCGCACCAAACGATGTTGGTGTGAAAGCACCCTTAGGCAGTTAGCTTCAATTAACTCCCGGATCTCCTTATATGGCCAAAGATGGCAGCTTTGGATCCTTTTTGTAGGCGAACTTCAGAGGTCTATGACGGACAACTACACAGACAATATGTCACGTGACTGGATCTCTGCTTTTACTCTCAACACCTGACCTGCTCCCAGGGGTGAAGGACTCACCTATCTCACTGTGGTGCTCTCTGAAGCGAGACAGGTTCCTCAGGAGGGACACGCTGGTCTTCTTGATGGCCATCTCCCCCTCCTCCAGCAGGGCCTTCAGCTGGGACAGACCCCCCTCCTTCTGCACTACGATGTGAGCCAGCGACTCTGCTATCTGCTGGTGCAATCCCAAGAGCAACCGTTCAAATCAAAGGCATTTACAGCACTTTCAAACACTTTTCATTTGCAGAATAATTTGAGACATTACTTATTGACCTACTGAACAAGTATCCTCTCGTGCAATTAATAGAGGAACAAGAGTATTGAGATTGCTTTCAGAATGGCAAACATAGGCACTGTTGATAAACTCCAAACTACCGTAGTGCTCTCTGCTTCTCGAGATTTTCTCGATCCCTAAGTAATGATTGCGAAGGAGAGCTTCATAATAATAATAATAATAATAATAATAATAATAACTTGGACTTACATAGCGCCTTTCATAGTACCCAAGGTCGCTTAACAAATGGGGGGGGGATGGGGGGGTTAGGGGTCAAAGGACATTGTGAAAAGAAATGACCGTACCGCTCCGTTCCCGGCGGTCAGGTTCTGCAGGGCTCCCACGGACGCCTCCTGCGTGCACTGCTGGCTGCTGCGGGCGATGAGGGACAGGTACATGCGCGTGGTGATGGCGCTCCACAGCCACTCGGCCCCGCTGGGGTTGGACTTGTCCTCCAGCAGAGGGCGCTGGTGCTCCTGCTGCTGAATGGGAACATCGAGGAGCAGGTCAAACACCACTACAACACCCTGAGATGTACTGTATCACTATACAAGAACAATATTATTATTATAATATATATTATATAGAATAACTATAAAGAGCATAAAAACTAGAGCACTCCTGATAAATATAAAGAGCCTTTGATCAAAAAATGGCTACATGCCATTGGCTTTTGATACTTATCAGGAGTGCCTACATTTCTTCTACTTTTCAAAGTTATCCTATGCCCTTTTTGAAGAGCATTTTTTGACCCAGAGAAGCCTTCTTTTCTTGCTATAAAGAGCTTTAGGCTCTTTCCTAGAACAGTGAGTAGTATTTGAAGGGTAAGGTATAGCTGTGGTGTTGTTTACCTCTACAATCTCAACACTCCTGCCTGGGAAACAGCCCGGGGTCTTGGTCTTGACCATGGCGGTGTCTCGCGTCGCGTACAGGTCTCCAGCGTACCTCACAGGGAGCTCCGCCTCCAGTTGGTAGGAGAGGTTGTGCAGAATGCAGACACAATTCTCTGTTGTCTGGTCACATGAATACCAGTGAAAGAGAGAGTCAATATCAGAAGTGGTACTTAAAAAACATGAAGCAGACATGATAGCACAAGTCCCATCAAAAGCTTGTGGAAAGCCCACACACACATCAAAAGCCAATTCATGTGTGGCAGGAAGGAAGTGGAAAGGTGCAGGTGTGTATGTTGAGACCTTGTCATCAGGCTGGTAGTCGGCGATGGTCCCTCGTATGTAGTAGATCAGAGCGTCGATGAGGCCAGTTCTCTCTCGCATGGCCTTACGGCCGTCAGGGCCCGACGAGCTGAGGTTGCTGGGGAGGTGAGACACACACAAAGTCAGGCGTCAACTATAATATAACATTTAAAAGTGACTAATCTAAACAATGTTGTTTCCTAATGAGTAGGCTACTAATGAATAATTCAATCATCAATGATTCCCTGAATCATCAATAACATTACAAGCAAATAATATTAATGCTCAGTACTAAAAATCTAAAAATGTTTTGTAATTTTTTTATTTCCATGTCACAACACTACGCCGCTCGTTACATTATCATTAAGATCGGACTGGGAGGGGTGATGCAGCAGTAACAACAGGAGGTGGTGAGTGGGAACACACAGCCTGGTTTCCCTGGGTGACCCCATCATGTTTTGAAACGCCCAATACATACTGGCATCATTATCATTATGGGATACGTAGGGCAGAATAACAGAACAGTAGGTGCCTTCATGCTTGGAGTATGTTAGGAATGGAACAACACTATTTAAACCTCTCTGGCTCGTTGGGGTCATTGCTTCTGCGTGAAAACTGAAGTTGGATCAAAGTTTGGATGGAAGATATTCATAAGATATGGAAATGATGACCTGACATTGCACTACCTGTGGATCGTTCTTTAAGCAAAGCACTTACAGTAAATGAACTCCAGCACATAAACTCCAGGGAGTAACAAGTAACATTGACATGAATCAATGAAATCTTACATTCTCCACCTCGCCCGAGCTGGATAGAAATGATTTTGACAATGGGCCCATCCTGTTCAAACCCCCCACTGGAACATGCTAGTTGGACAAAGGCATGACCTCATTCTGCGTCTGGACAAAAGCAGCATTCTGGGGATGCCATCGTCACCCTCTGCACTGCTTCAGTGTATCAGCCCAAGGCATCAGCATTCTCCCACTGATATCAGAGTCTTCTAGCCTCCAGTCAGGCTCCTCAGTAGCAACTCCCACTGTGTTGAAAACAACCCACCCTATGATCGATCATTACATCACTTCCCAATCCATCACAATGTTACCATGCGACTAGAATCCAACGCCCATCAAATAGTCCATTCTACCCTCAGCAATTACCATCCACTAAAAAGCGCCCATAATCTATGGGGTCAAGGGTCAGCCTTGTAATAAAATCACCTCTGACTCCGACATCCCAAAGTGCCTGAGAAGAACCTCCTTATCTGGAGTCTGGAATCATCCAGACCATCCTCCCTGCAGTCATAACCGCTATCATGGAACAAGGAGGGGTAGCACATAGCATAGCTATCTCAGTGATATAAAGAAAAAATACTAAAGTACTTGAACAGTTCAGTTACTGTGTGTGCTATTCTAAAGAAGATGAAAGTCAAAGCTGCTTACTGTTAAAGGGAAACCTGAAATCTCAAGGGAAAAAAAAGAACATTCTTCTACTGAAAAAAAAAATCTCTTTTTATGGAAATTGATCCAATAGTCATCGTGGACTAAAGGTAACAGATAACAGCACTGCTGGTGTTCCATTTCAACACTAACCCAAAGGGGTACTGTATAAGCAAACGGACAGGACCCTATTAATGATTAGATCAGCCATGGCACACACAGGCGGAATACTGAGCAGCCTCTGGGCAATCGCTCTTCAGGTAAATAAAAGGGTGTGTGTCTAAAAACATTGGCTCCTGAAACTGCTGAAACCGATACGGGAAATAAATTATTCAGGTCCCGGCAGTGTTGCCAGGACAACAGGTCTTGTTACAGGGCAGGTTTTGTTTGTGGCTGGGACAGACTAGGCAAAGTGCCAGATTTTCCGCGCAGGACTCCTCTCACTGTTTGATCAGCTTGTTTGGGTGTGTCTGCCTTCACACACAGGGTTGGGCTGGGACTGGGAGGTAAGCCTGCTGGTGCTGCGCACTGCGATGTCGTAAACCGGTAGTGGGTTTACGCACACTTTACACTAACAATTTATCCTCAGGCCTCTGTTTTCTTTCAGTGCACTCCTGAGATCCCGGCTTTGTAAAAGGACACTGGCCCAGAGGAGTCTCGAACATAATACTTGTATCAACCGTTTAGAAAAAGGAAAATCCCTTCACCACAACCCGATACGCCTCCTGCGCACATACACCAAATACTGTATGAATAGGAAATGATTCATCAAAAGAATCCCATAATATGTGAGGGGAGGTACAGTAGGCTTATGAGTTGCTTTCATCTGTCAGAATAAAGTAAGTCAGTAGTCAATAAGACACCCAGTATTACCCAGAAGTTGAGAAAATTACTCATATCTTTTGTAGAAATGTAATTCAGTGTGTAATCTGTGCTACTCTTTGCTTGTGGCCTTTGTATAATCATCTTTGATAGGCTTGTTCCTCAACTGTATATTCAGAAGCTCTGAAGGACTCAGCCCTCTTACGCGACCTCATGATAAATATCACACAGACATGAGACATTGTGTGAGAGGGTGGGACACACATCTAGACACGTCGAGACAGAAGGACACCTCATCTCCAAACATAAAACGCATGGTGAACTGCCCTTGACCGCAAAAGGGCATGGACGTGTCAAACTGGCCCTGATCTGATATCTTATAAATCAAAATGAAATAAACGATCTGCACAAGATCAAATACCTACATATGGTTCCATTCAAATACTAAAGCGAAAGTGGGCAGCCAATTTGAATGGATTCAAATACAAATGCTGCAACAAATGGCCTTGTTCTCTGGGTCTGACCTACCGTAAGCAGCCTGTGGCGTTGTAGAAGACCTCTGAGTCGGCCAAGAGGTCCTCTTTGGGGTTCTCTCCTTCGTTGATGCCGGAGCAGGGCACCATCACAGACTCCGTGAGAGTGCTCAGGGCCTCTCGCAGAAGATACTCCTTCAGTTGGTCGTGGGAGGACAGGTTCCATAACAGTCCTGGAAAGACGCGGTGAGTCAACGTATTATCAAGAAAACAGTGTGATGAAACATTGACACACAACAAGAAAATATGACAAATACGACCAAACTCAGATGACGCAATAAGACAATATGACCAAACTCAGATGGCGCAATAAGATGATATGACCAAACTCAGGAGAAATCCATTAGGCTTTTTCAGCAGTAGTGGGTCTTCTTACTAAAGGCATCTACTCTGGGGCAGTTCGGGGTTATGTGCCTTGCTCAAGGACACAGTGGTTACAGCTCTGGGACTCAACTAATGACCCTCCACTGATTCAACTGGATGCCCAGATCTTTAACCACTGGACCACAAATAACATATTTGACCACGTCAAATATGTTATTTAATGTAAAATCAAGTGGAAAAATTCCTGTTTGAAATGGAATGAAATTCATCTGATTTGTAGTCGACCAAGGTTCCCTGTGCACACCACCCACCTGTGAGTTGTCTCCGGGTCTCTGTGTCTCTGCTGGTGCGGAGCAGGCTCAGGACGGCCGGTACGCCCTCGCAGTCCCTCACCTCCATCTTGTTCTGGTTGCTGTCGTAGACGATGTTCCGCAGAGCCCCAGCGGCGGCCTGCTCCAGCTCCTCACTGTCACTCTGCAGGAGGCCGATCAACTTCTCGATGCCGTGCAAGTACGAGACCTATAGAAAGGCCCACGCGTTGAACTTAAGTACAGTATGTAGCTATAACATAACTACAATGACTAAGGGGTGGCTAAACAGTTCCCTTTTTTTAGTAGGATAAACTCAGAAAACTTTCATTTTCACTATTTACCACAACCTTACTTTTTACTAGTATAACTACTATTAACTATTCATTATGTAGTAGTAACTTCTCTTCACTCTGCAATTACACAAGAGTCTCAGAGAGAGACAGAGCCGTCTTGTTGCGCTACCTTCTTCTTGGCCTCAGCACTGTTGAAACACTGATGCTGCAGGAAGGAGGCGGCAGAAACCTGCATGTCGAGGTCGTCCTGTGCCAAGAGAGCGACTGCTTTCTCCACCGTCATCATAGCGCCCTGCCCCTCCGCTTTCCTGAGAAGGGTGACACAAGAGACGTTAGAAATAACACCACATTCCTGACTCGGCCATATTCCCATGGTTAATCATTCGTGAAATAACAATAACAAGCGTTATTTGCATAGCACCTTTCACAGACAGAATGCAGCTCAAGGTGCATTTCAAGTGCTTCCATAAAGTGCTTCCACAAAGTGCTTGACAAAGGACTACTATAGCCTACTCTCTGTGTCAACAAAATAGCTCACCGTTCAGTGACCGTTGTCTGCTGGACCTGTTGTCCAACTGCCGCCTTTTTCACGCTGACGTCCAGCTCCATGCTGACCACAGAGCCTGGGCAAGACCCGCAAGGCCTCTCTCCCTCTGACCGCTGGCTCTCCCTCCTCACGGCCACCTGGTTCAGCCAGGACAGGCTGCCTGCGTCCTGACTGCCCCCCCCAGTCTGGCCCTCGGACTGCCCTGCCGTCTGCCACGCCACCTGCCACGCCACCTGCCCCCCCACCTGCCCCCCCACCTGCCCCCCGGCCTGCCTGAGTGTTCCGTACGTGCCCCTGGCCACCCGCTGGGCCTCGGTGCTCCGGTAGGGAGTGCTGCTGTGCATCTGGAGGTCCTCCCGCGCTGCCGGCGGCGGTCTGGGTCTGGGCCTGGGCTGGGACAGGGGCTGGTTGGCGGGCCGGTTCACGGCTCCGTGGATGGTGTTGTACGAGCGGCTCCCGCGCACCACCTCGGAGTGGGCGTAGCGGTGGGAGGACGGCGGCAGCGAGCGAGGGCTCTGCTCCATGGCGGACGGACGCGGCGCGGGCATGGTGAAGGAGCCGTTGGCCCAGCTGGCGCCGGTGCCGAGGCCGAGGCCGTAGCGCTGCGCTCTCTGGCCCAGGTGGGCACGCAAGGGCACGGGGCTGGCGTCCGGAGTCACGTCCACACGCTGCAGAGGACTCTTGAGGCCCGCTTTCCAGGTGAAGCTGTTGCCACCATCATAAGTCACCAGTCGGCCATGAGAGTAATTACGCTGTAAAAGTGGAAGAATGCGTTATGAACACTGATCATAGTTATAGCTCACTCCAACATGATGGACTCAACAGTTTCCACTCTTAATACATAATGTATATCATCATTAACATCACCATGATGCATCATTTCCACACTGAATCAATAATACGTACAGTATGACTGAAAAAAGTAACATATACTGGAAAGCATGAAAGGCATTTGAAAGGCATGTACAGTAAAACTACACAACAATTAAGTCAAAGGTTATCATACAGAACATACAACAAAATTTCATATTCTAGCATATAAGATATAAACAGAGGTCTGAGAACTAACTACAGATTCAAATTGCATTCAAATGCATTCTAAGCTGTGATTTATTTGACATAATTCAGAATACAGCTTTTGTTAATTCTCTCCTAAAATGGATGGCTGTAAACAATGGCTTTGTTTCCTGCTGTTCTTATCAGAACCTTTCTTTTATTGATATTCTTCAGCTACTGGGTTTCTTCTATTCTTCCAGCATTTGCATACACAAATATATCCAAAACGCCAACAGACTAGGTGTGCGATGATGACAAGAAAAACCAGAGTGGGGCTGACATTTCCGTCGTGGTGAACCGACGTGAACCTAAAGGCACACTAATCCCAACATGGAAAAGGATCTGTCAAGAGGAAGGCCATGAGCTTGCACTACAAACAGCACATTTATTTTACAGGCTAGCAGCCCTGCATTCCTCGCATGTTTTCCCTGCAGACGCCGAGACACAGGGACAGGGCTATATTTAACGTCTAACAGGCTAATCCCCCGACATGCAATATAAAACACATGGACCCATACACAACACACACTAGATGCCTAGAGCCATGTCTGCTTCGCTACAAAAGGAGACAGAAAGAGCTGTTGATATATCAGTAGTTAAGTAATCAATGTCAGTGACCAGCTTGTATAGGCAAGGTTTACATATTGCACAGTGGAACTGCAGTGGATCAAACCTCCATCCCCAAAGCTTAAAGACATCTGATGGATAGCACAGAACAATCATGCTTTCTATACTGTTTGCTCTGTGCTGGGCCTACATTCCCAAGAGCTGTTGATATGTCAATAGTTAATGAATCAATATCAGTGACCAGCTTGTATAGACAAGGTTTACATATTGAGAGAGAGAGAGAGATGCCACACACTCCGAATAATGCCGCTTTAATAATAAATAATTGACTTATAACTCGGAGTGTGCGGCATCTCTCTCTCTCTCTCTCTCTCTCCATAAGTTTATAACAGTTGCCTGCTCCTCGTTTTTGGCGTGCGTTTGCACCTCTCCTTCAAGGTTTACATATTGCACAGTGGAACTGCAGTGGATCAAATCTCCCTCCCCAAAGCTTAAAGACATCTGATGGATAGCACAGAACAATCATGCTTTCTATACTGTGTTTGCTCTGTGCTGGGCCTACATTCCCATGTTTCCTGGCTACTGGACATGATGGAGCATGTGTGATTTGAAGTTTTTATGGGCCAATGTGTGTGCATGAGTCCTAATAGTCTGAAATGTTTGAAAACTAAACAAAACGAATCCACTCAGATCTCTGCCAGGTCCATTACAGAGCACGCACCATAGGGGTTAGGAAATGTCAGGAGAAGTCTTTGCATTCCTGTAATTTGACCAACACAACTGATAACACACTCTGTTAAATAGGTGGAGGGAAAGAGTTGGCAAAGCTGGCCACTGGGAATTACTGGGACTTGGTTCTGTCCATACACGCCAGGTAGAAAGTTGTTTTAAACAAGAAATATTGCCTTCACTTCCTCATTGATTAACTACTACTGTGCTTACCTAAAATATTCATGATGATATTATTACCAATGTATTCTTATGTACTATATATACTACCATCTGGCCATATCATTTGAACACCATCAACATTATTATCAATCATTCACAATTGCATCTTTCAGTCAGAACAAATAAGACAACCAAATTAGCTTGTGTGTTATGAGAGCAGACAACAGTAGTTGTTTAAAGTATTGCTGTACTCCGTTCATTATTCATGACTCCAATAACACCACACACCATTATTACACCTATCTTCTCACATGTCCTCAATCTCCCACAGCAGCGCTAGGTTTCTGGTGGCAGACCACTTCACCACCACTGAACTACACTAGACCACTACGGTTCCAGCTTATCTCAAATATCTCAAATATTTGCCCTCTCAGCACAGGCATTAACTGATTAAATAATTATGCAGTCCCTTTCAAATGGCACACAGCCTTTCTTTTGACTGTATCTGAGCTTGGCTCCAGGACCTCATTCAAAGAACTCTAGATTCAGATGAAAATGATACAAGTAGCTTTACATGTCCACCATCTATCCCTAAGTTTCAGCGTCAATTTTCATTAGTTTTCATTCAAAGATTTAAAAATATTTGACATTGGATTTTTTTCAGTTTTTCCAATGTCTGTATTTTGTCAATGCCCTCTGTACATTATATAATATTGTTGTAGATCTATGAATTGCAGCAAATCTGATCTCTTTAAAAACACTGATGTATCAAGACTATAGAGGCCAATTTTACCTCCACATGTGAAGACTAGGCACAAGATAGACTATTAGTTAATAATAGTAGCATTACAGCAGTAATAATGTCTAGAAAACATTCTCACTATGCACATGGATTTACAGAGAGCATCCATGTCTCCCATCATGATGAAGGACATGACATCACTTTCTGATATCTTCAGTATCTGGTGCTGAATATAACACCGGTGTGCTAATTCAACTGGATGCTTGAAAAGTCTTTCCCATAGTGACTCAAGCAAATGAGAATGTAACACATAAGAACAAGACAAATTACATTATTACAGAGTTGTAGGAAGGTGTGTTGATGCGATGCGTCACACTTACGTTCAGGTGAAGGGAGTGTCCATTCGTCATCCCATAGCTGCTGGATAAGCTCTTACTGCTGGTCGCAAGAGGGCTGCCTGAGAAATGATACAAATGTAAACAGCCTCTACATCTAACCCATCTGATCAAGTGTCTTGGTTTGTTGACCAATGAATTTACCAGAAACCAAATTGAAAACAGCTTATGTCATTGGTAGCCTGTTCGTTTGGCAAACTATCTGCGCAAAAGAGTCTGATTTTTTTAGACGTGGTTTGTCAGAACAATGATCAATGCCTATCTGACAAAACCTGTCAGACAGGGAAATCAAAGAAGAACACAAGTTTTCTTTTATACACGAGATATGTGTCCTCAATGTCCAAAATGTTACAAGAATTAGTAGCCTAAGCATATAGGCCCAATATTGTCAAAACCTACTGTGGGATGATAATCTTCCTTTGCGAGCGAGGGTATGTTGCACTTGTTGCTGAACTCTTAGGCTCCGTTCAGCTAACAAATTCCTGGATGTCGTAATTTTTTCTTCTGTAGGCACAGCCAAACTTGTGTCATTGGCTTCTGAAGACAGCAATATTTCCTGTACTGGTAAAACTGACTTTATGAAACGCGGTTCCAAAGCCATTTCACACTCTTTCAAACTTCCAGATGCTTCCGGCGCAGATACACTCGCCACCACCTCTTCAGGTGGAGAGAGAAGGACAGGTGTTCCTCGCTTGAGTCACTGCTGTTTGCTCCACACTCCACAGTTCCCTTCACTGCTTTGTGAGTTAAGAGGGGCGTGGTCTGAATCATTTTGGGGCATACGATTGGCTTATTTTGATGCACGCTAGACAGTGCAGATAATATTAGAACAACATAATGAAGTATTGCAATATTGATGGAGTGACTGGCATGGCAGTAGCCTATTCCTGTGAACTTCGTTCTGGACATGCTTCTGTTGTCAAATCTATGGAGCCACTAAAGAGAGAGTTTTGGTGAACACAAGAAACTACCTGGTGCGCACCAGAAACGTAGGCCTACCCCAAAAAGTTGAATTTCTGGTGAACATGCGAACGTATCTGCTGTGAACTTTAAAACAATAGGCACAATAATAATATTAATCATCATCATCATCATCATCATCATCATCATAAAGGAATTATCTCCCATAAGGGCTTTGGAGCTCCCTAAACCCCTCTTTGCTCATGTCCTCCTAAACGCTTTGATTTTCTGGTGCGCATGCAAGTTCCATGCAAATCCTATATGGTTGATGCGCATACCAATACCACAATGAGCAATAAAACAAAAGTTTTAATTAGTTCAGGAATGTAAGCTTCAAAGGACAGACATGTGGCCCGTTAATCTTGGATGATCATTAGACCAACAAAGCCAATGACCTGAGCAGACTACACCCAAATAATGTTTGTAGACTACATGTAAATGCCTGTCGGTGCCACTCTAGATTTCTGAAGAATACTTGACGCTCAATTCAAGTTCAACCGTGCAACCTAAGTTTAATTTCTTAGTGTGCTCTGCTAACATTAGCCATAACGTATTCGACAGTGATACTAATGCCTTATCAAAGTGACTATAGAACTTTAAAAAGTCATAGGCTACCACTTGTTTTTCCATTTTCCATTTCTCTTCCAAAATATGATAATAAATGAACGCAAAAGTAGCCTACACAGACTTAAAGGCTATATCAAATAGGCTATGTAAACTTGAGGAATAGATTAATTGTAAACTCAACTAGTGAATGTAATACGAAATTAGTTGAATGTGTTTTATTTGGTTTGGATGAATAAAATAAGACACTTCATATAGGTGACCATTTTTGAAAACATTTATACACAATTTCCATTACTATCACCAACGATTCTAGCTGAGATTCTTTGATAATCACTCTTTGCCAGTATTGATATTTGATTGAAATGTATATTTACCCGATTTCATGCACTTCTTGTCAACCACAATGTATTGTTATATTACCCATTAAAGCTATCATATCTCATTAGTGAGTGATCAGATAAGAGCAAATCTGACTCTTTCAGCTTACTTCTCTACTGCCATCTACTGTTGTGAAGGTGGACCAACAACAAAGTTCTCCAAGTCAACAGCAAAAACCTAGTGTTGAAGAATTTATGTTAGTGTACAATACAAGCAGTGGCCACTTACAAATGAATGAGCAAAAAATACCTTTTTAAAATGTTGAGTTACCTATACTCCCAGTGTCCTTACAAGACAGCATGAATGTCACTGTCCTCTCTTGGAGTGACTTTTAAATAAACTTTATCTCAAAAGAAACTCAACCACTGAGAATATAACACAATAAGACCAGGTTTCATCAAGACCCCTTTTCTCTTTGCAAATTAACTCTACATTCATTCAATTGCATGGACCTTTGACATCCAAAAACAGTGCTAAAGTGAGTAACAAAAGCAGCTAACAATAAATGTGGATCAAGGTGCTTAAAAACTATAGTCTACTATGCATATGGATATGGACTTTAAGTAATTTCTCTGTGAATGTTTCATGCATCTTTATGAATCATGAGCATCCATATATGGAGCTCTCGTCTTCCCCCCACAGCACAGCAGTTACTGATATGTAGTCTGGCTATCACCATACTAAACTCAATCTTTTAAGATTGGACATTAGTCTGGGGAGTCTGCGCTTTATTTCTACTGCACAAGAGGCGTGATCAATGTACATTGTTCAAATGACTGGATAGTCCTTCAACCAATCAGACCAACGATCTGGGTGCATCTTTTGGATAAAATAGTTTGCGATCGGACCCAAAGGTTGTGGACAGGAAGCAGTGGAGACAGATACAGGTTTCCAGCCTGAGCTGCTGGGCGAAATCCAAATTCGCCGGCAGGTCAGGCAGGGTTCACGTTCACCCAGCCTAACTGATATGCACACAAAGGGGCTGTGTGTGCATATCTGTAGTCTGACTTCAGGTCAAGCTAGTTTATTTTAAAAACAAATAAGCCTGTTTGTGAATGGAGCCGTACAGATGGTGAGAGGTGCAGTTTGTGCTTAGCATGGAAAACAACACATGGCGAAACAGCTGTGCGAGGAGACCATGCTGTATGCCAGTCTCAGTAGCCTTGATGACAGCTCCTTGATGCTCCTAAAGAAGAGTGGTAAGAATGCCCCCCCTGTTCTCTACTTATATTCTTGACTTAATTAATGTTGCCCCTACAAAGTTAATTATCAGCTCGTATGCCATTACACTCCATTGTGAAAATGGAGATAAGTATTTCAGTGGACTTCATTTTCTGCGATTCTCAGTGTACTGTTCCAGAGGGTTATGATAATTTATGGGTAAGGCGTGACAAGTCTTTCATACGTATATAAGGAAGGCATAAACATAACACGCTTGGGAGATTTAGTCTTATTTAACCTCCGCCAGCATCTTAATCCTCTCAGTGAGTTTGTTCCTGACAGAATGCCTCCACATCAAGTAAAGTAAAGACCGGGAAAGCCCCTCTGGGCCTGATGTTACAGCTCTATTCTATTTAGAAGTGAAAATCAGACACAAGGGGGTCAGTACCGGTGAGGTCTCTGTCACTGAAAACAAGTGTGTAGACAACTGCTGGACTTATAAGGCCATGTCAAATCATGAGATTTGAGATGTTGGCACACTGCAAATGCAAGCAGGACTAGTTGAAGGGTCACAGATGACTCCCACCTGTATCTGTTTTAATGTTTAGATTTCAACCCCTATTTGGACCTCTCCTGTACAGTAGATCTTGATCTTGCCTTACAAAGGCCACTGGGACATTAGTGATTAGCAGAATTTCATGGCCTGAATATAATCTCCTTTGTTAATGCATGCATGTTGTTTTCCATAACATGCGCTGAAGATATGTGATGATGAACAGGCTCAGATATAAGTGTGAAATAAATATTGTAAATGTTACATATCTATGACAAACTACAATTGAGCCACAGAAGAGATCAGGGCATGGGCAATGTGCAGCCTCGGGGTATCAGCCTATCCATCTCATTTAAGAATAATGCTCTCTGTACACTAGCTTACTTGAAGCTTGAAGTTGCCAAATCAGTTTCCTGTTCGTTGGCGTCGCTGTCAACAAGCACCTGAGGCAGAGTACTTCAGTTGTACCAAAACGTGTGCTCACCTAAAATCTTTCCCTCCTTATTTTGTGCAGCCGCTGCATATACTGTCTACAGGCTAGTGTTTTTTTTTTTTTTTTTAAAGATGGAAGCTAAAATCACTTTTAGAACAACTTGAAGCCAAGCCGAGAGGCAAGCCATAGCGTTCCTTGCACAGAACGTGTGTTTTTGACCTTTGACCTCTGACATTTGAAAATCGTTTTTTAAATAGTTGTTTTTACACTGAATTATAATAAAAAGTAATTTCATTACAACAGGAGACTGGTTTGCCGACTTCAAGTAAGCTAGTGTACAGAGCCCATAGCCTTGTCTTAGTTTAGTTGTCTGACACCTTGTATCAAATGTAATACCGTATGCAGAGGGATACAAATGACCAAGCCATCATGCTTCAAACTAGTTGCCCTAGAGACAAACTAAATGTACACCCTAATGATTGCATATCAAGACATGTGTGTCTAAAGCCCCATCAACATAAATGCTGTCCACAAATTCCAACACAAAAGATGTTCTGATGACTAGATCTGAGGTAGGATTTCAAAGATAGATATATACTCTGTGATATTATTTTAACTTTCCATCCTGCAAATAATTAAAAAAAAAAACACAGCTGAACAAGAATGAACAGATTAACACAACTATACAGAAATGTAGAGTTCCTAAAGAACACATATGTGAAAGTCTTTGTTATTAGCCATTTTTTAGGCCTGAATGTTCACAAATAGGTAAGCAGCTTAACTGGCCTATAAGCTCAATTATGTGTTGTAGGTCAGTGCAGTTCTCTAATGACTGGAAGGTGAAAATAGAGTGACATTTATTCTACTTGGGCTTATTGGGGAAATGGGACACACCTCTGTACTTTCAATACTAAGAGGAAGTATTGAAGCGACTGACTGAAGTAGTTATATGCACCTCAAGAGCAATGGACATACAGTATAGGTCTCGATGACCCATATTGCACAACATAGAATATGGACTTCAATGCATTATTTAAATAATCAACTGTTCTAAAAGTTTTATTAATGGCACCAATATTAGATAGGTGTGGAACAAACAATATAGCAATGTAAATGTTACTTATCACACAACGCATGGTGTTAGCCTAAGAGACATTTAAAAACAAAAAAACATAATCAGCTTAGTCAGTCTTCACATTCCCACTTCTAACTGAAAAAAACTGAATGTAATGTATTCATGACCATTAGGTGCAGGTGCTTTTTTTAAGTATAGACCATTCAGGACACAAAGTTGTGACAAACCAAACAAACAATGAAAAACAACAACTACATTTATGTACAAAACGTCAACCATCAATGCATTTGAGAGTGTGAAAGTACATTGGTACTTTTATACATTAATGCTGTTGGGGTCAATTCCAGATTACACTCTAAATTTAGTGAGAAAATAGGATTAGAAGGACCACTCATAAACAAATCAAAACCTCAGTGAAACCTTTACAAACAGGTTATAACTGTTTAGCATAGTAGACAAATGCGATACTGTACAACGATCCCCTGCAGTTTTAGTTAAGATATTTTACAGCATTGTTAGTTTAGGCATGGCACAGACAAAAGAATGCTCCATGACATCATCAACATAAAGGCTTGTGCACTGTTGCAGGAATCGAATAGCAAAAACATAAAAAAACAAACAATAAATGTCTCTGCGTTTGCTCACTACATTGTGAGCGACCAAGTGTTAATTGGAAAAACCTCACATGTCAGTTTCACACATAAAAAACGACAAAAAAAAAAAAAAAAACGTTGTCATTGTGAAACTCTGTCAGGTGTTGAAGTACTCAACACAAAGATAAGGGGATCTTAGCGTGTTACTCTGGGATCAAGCAAGCAATGTCCTCAATCACTGAACAACGCAAAAATAACATACTGGTGCTGTCCATTAAAGTTCTTGTCCAGTGGCTTTACTCATGAAGCACTGAGAGTTGACCCACGGAATGGTACAGTATTCCGTCATAGTCCGATTCCAGTAGATTGCTGTAAAAGGCGGGACAGTTCTTGACAGGGAACGCCCTCTCACAATAATCAGCGTCAGAGTTGAGTAGCCATTCCCAGCCTCCAGTGAGGGGAATTAGTGTTTGAGAAGACAGTGGACAATATGTGCTAGACTCTTGAACCTCCCTTGTGAGGGGAAGACTCAGGAGAGGAGACAGTGATCGCACATGATGCAGGCAATAGAGAGGAGACTCCATGTCCATTTCGGAAAGACTTCGGTAACAACTGAACACAACCATCCGACAGACACAGGTGAAACACCCCGAGGGGAAACTGATGCAGCAGTTGGCTGGGGTGCTTGGATGACTTTACAATGGATGAGTTTTTTGTGAAGTTCAGTAATGCCACACTTATTAAGAAGCACACTTTGGCATTTCAAGAAGACAAAAAAAAAAAAAGAGTTTGTTTTTAATTTGGTGTTCTCCGACAGCGTCCTTACTGCAATAGTGTGTGTGTTTGTGCATGGGAGTGTGGTTCACCTCGACACTCGTCCTCTTCACATGATGCTACACTTCTTCGTCTTTGACTTCTTCTTCTTCTTGCCCTCTTTGCTCATTTTCTCTTTGTGTTTGCGGATTTCTCGCACTAGTGTGTAGAAGGCATCGTCAACGCCCTGTGGGAAAAATAAGCAATAATCAATGTTTAGAAGCTGAAATATATGAACTCAATATAACACAACAACTCTTCTCTTTTTGCTCTGTCTTGCTCCATACCTGTCTGGTTTTGGCGGAGGTTTCTATGAAGGGGATCCGATAGCTCCAGGCGAGGTCCAGAGCCTGCTTGGAGTCCACCGTCCGAGATGGAAGATCACACTTATTCCCCACCAGGACCATGGGAACATCCTCTGAGTCCTTAACCCTCTTGATCTGTTCCCTGCATGCAGTGGAACAAAACGTCGTCAACAACTGGTCCATGTACATTTTCCAGCCTATCTATCCATACATGAATGCCATTTTCACTATTATTTATTTGTGTATAAGTGCAATGTCTGCATCATCTATATCATCTATCCATTTTATTCCAGAGCAAAACAATTGTAAAAAATTAGCGTTTGTAATATGGCGTATGACACAGTATTACGAAATTCTTTTTTTTATCCTATTTCTGGCCAAAGATGCCGTTGTATTTATTTTAAGTGGTTTCATATGCCAGTAGTCTGACTAAAAGCCATATAAAAGTAAATGTATACCTTTTCATACATAAAATATCCCTACTGAGTGACGAGTTGTCAACATTTTCAAAGAAATATAACAAGAAGTTATCCTACTGAGACTGCACTAAGTTATATAAACAGAAGGATGGAAGATAAAAACTGGAAGGTAGGTTTCAGGAATAAGGTGGATAACAGAGCAATGCTATCTTAAGACCTGACCTACAAAACCTACACTACCTGTAGTGGTGGATATCCTCAAATGACTTGCTGTTGTTGATGGCGAAGACACAGAGAAAGCCCTCTCCAGTCCTCATGTACTGGTCCCTCATGGCACTGTACTCCTCCTGTCCTGCCGTGTCCAGGATGTCCAACAGACACGTCTCTCCATCAATCACCACCTGCTTCCTGTAGGAGTCCTGCAAGGGGACAAGTCCAGACCACCATGTTGGGTGAGGCACATTGCTACGTATGGTTCAACAATGTCAATCTGCTACTGGATACTGTATTATTAACATGACTGAAATCACACCACTCATTAGTCTTTCATTCACCTCAATTGTAGGGTCGTACTCATCAACAAAATGGTTCTGAATGAGCTGTATTGTCAAGGCGCTCTTCCCCACACCACCAGCCCCCACTACTACCAGCTTATACTCCGTCATTATTCACCTGCGGAACAGAGGCACAGTCATAATTAATACATATCCTACCCTCAGACCATCATGGGGATCTTCCCAAGCCTAAATCATAGGAATGTTTATTAAGCCATTTGCACATAACACATGGATATTTCGTCAGTTTCAAAGCACATTCCAGTTCTATTTAGGGAAGGCATATTTTCACACAAAGGTTTTTGGGTGTGTCCCAGTTATAGAAACAACTATAAAAGTCCTCCTTTCTGATGAGATGTTTAGGAAATCTCATTTAGAACACTTTTGACAAAATGCATAGTTCTGAAAAGACCTCTTCAAGTAAGAAGAATTCCTTTTTTACCAGAATCTTGTATAAAAACTAGCTTGAAGAGCAATTCATGTCTTTTGAACCACACCATTCCCAGGAGTATGTGTTTCAACAATACTGGTGCTTCCTGGAAATTCTATCCAGTGGTAAGAAAGGCGTGTACTGCCAATGTCTACTTCAACCAGATGACTGTCAGGAGAACATATACTGTAAGTAGCGTGACTGCCATTGCCACATTTCCAAGTTCAGCATACAGTACTGTTCCAAAGCTGTGAGTGAACTAGAACATTGCTGCTACGCTAGTGGAAACATTGTTCAGAAGTCCCAATCTTTCACCATCATCTATGACATCAATGACATCGGCGCTAAAACACTGACTCTGCATTTCCTCAGAAACTTCAGTTCTTTAGAGTTTCATAACTGACAGTTCGTCCAAGCAGATGCTGTGTCTTGTGCAACTTGTGACTTCACAAACTATGATGACTCACACGTCACAATCTGACAGGTGGAGGGAGAGAGAGAGACGCTACCACAACCAGGATATGTGGCTTACAATGTTCACCTGTGTACCTCAACATCATCCTGACCCTTAACTTGGACTTGGTGTTCTTTTTTTTAATTCTTTTTATTTCCGGACATTTAATTAAAATAAATATCTGCAAATGGTAGTAACATAGTAACGAGAATGACCCCATATCCAGATATAATGTAGCTAAGGGACAAAGAGGAGACAGTCAGATATGCTGATCCAGACAGCACATCAGCTCAAAAATCAATAAAGCAACAATCAATGCGATTGTTTTCAGGTCCACCAACTTTGCCACTGTTAAACAAAAGCAAATGACATCCCGTCAAACTATTTACTGTACGCACTTCATCAACCTTTTACTGTCTCACCTTTTAATTAAGAGTGAATGCTGATGCAGATATTAAGGTGTTTTCTTGAATTCTAACCCCTTATCTTTTCAACTGACGTTTTTTCTTTTTGTCCAATGTACAGTCTGTCTCCTACTTTCTCTCATGAAGCTTTACATTGTAGCCAGAGTGCAGTGTACGGGCGTTGTTGGTATCATAAGTAGACAGTCCTGCCTTCTTTTTTGTGTTAAGGTTTCAATTAAATGGTCTCATGGTCCCAGGTGCATTTGGCAGATCCCTTGGGAATGCAGCAGGCCTTAATCAACTGGTTGGCAAATTTTAGCCCAATTTTGTTGTTTTCAGTCAGATCTATTGATTATTGATGATAATATTAGGGGAATTTGAAATACAGCTCATGGTAAAGACAGATTCCAGCTCTCATACTCCAAAGATTCATTCAATGAACACATCCTGACATCAGTTACATGATAGGCTATAGCTACACCCTGATCATCATACAATTCTGTAACATGTAAGGCAAAATAAAACAAACGTTTTCTGAACATTCTTAACACTATATGATCATGTTAAGCACATTTTCAAGTTTGCACCTTGCGGATTAATGGAGGTTAAATGCCATGTCTTATTTCACTGAACATTTTTCACAGTATTGGCTAAAGTGTATCGCCCTGCATGTAGGTTTGCTGCTGGGCCACGCAAAAATGTTTAATCATTTGGGTGTGTTATAGGATTCATTCGTCAGCAAAAAAACTAATTTCCAGTCATAAACACAAGCAACAAAACTGTCCCACTGTACTCACATCCAATTACATCAATTGTGACATTCATTGTTAAATCAATTAAACGAAATATCTTACCTTCTGTTTTCTCTTTACAATGTAAAATAGACTAATTCAAACTTCCCTAGGATGATATCCTAACATTTTCCGGTTAAAATGGTCATTGACGGTTGAAGGGATGAGACCATTTTACTGTTCGCAAGACTACTACTGTAAAATCAGCGACATAAAAGTGAAACACTCTTCTGACGGCTGGTTTGTTGGCCGTCACAGAAAACAGGGCGGAAACTGAGAATCAGAGAGCTGATTTTGAAAGACCACTTACCCAGACAACGTTGAAAAGGAAGCCGGTCCGTTCGGTGTTTCCCCAAATGTTTCCACATATGAACTGAAAATGCTAGGGATAACCCTGACTTCAAGGTGTTGAATCAGAGCACGAAGCAGTTCACACCCCAATTGCCACGGGTAAAATGGTGTAAAATGTTGGTATGCTCACCAAAATAGGCTACAAATGTGCGGACCTCTGGAGTTTTGCGTGTGGCTTGCGCTTAACTTAGATCAGACTGTGTAGTGACCGTGCGCACGCAGCCCACCTTAAGAGGAGCACATTTGTTTATCATGCCTTGGTCAATAACTCGACTATAGGAAGAGTTCAGTTTTATTTCAGTCCTTAAAGCTTTGCTATTTATCATTAGTGTTTTCCAGTAGGTCTCAATTTGAACACAAATCTGTCATATAATAGTAAGACAAGGTTCTGTGGAAAAAAATGCCACAGCGCGAGAGACAATAGTGAATTGCCGGCCGTACAGAAGCAGGGAGACGATTGAGGAATTCCGTTTCAGTCCTCAGCGTTTAAATAGGATCTATAAATACACACTGCATAGTTCACATACTACGTCAGAGCAAAGCTCTACTCGGATTCGTTCATTCCCTGTCAGTTAACTTGGTATGCAGAAAACAAAGGGTGTGTTCAAAATTGTCCGGATCCAGGAAGGCGAGAAGTCATTCAGTGGTTAGTGGGGAGTGTCACAACAAGAATGTATGAAATTAGTATACAGAGGTCAATAATTGAATCGTTTTTTATGCCCGACTTTATTGTGAGTAGTGCATTATAAGATGCCTTCCTGTATAACCTCCCTGCCTTCTTTAATGGACATTATTGTGAAACAATTGCTGTATCTAAATGCAGATGTCTTCATTAACTGTGTGTGACCATCCTCCAGACTTTGAAGAGGAACTATTATCTGGTCATGTATGACTGTTAAGTAAATGTCAAATAGGCTAAATGGATATGGCAACAACAAACAAAACTAACAAGTTTGTGTGCAGCTCCCCTTTACAATTGCTGTGAAATTCTTGAAAACAAAATTACTACTGAGACTGCATTTTGAGTAGAGAAATCGGCTAAATAGGCTAAATCATTATAAAAAATAATGGTTGTTGAAGATGTGCTGTAATCCTTTTGGAAGCGTTGCCTCACAAAGCACTGTGGCATGCTTTGTATGACCATTCATGTACAGTAGGTGTATATACATATATATATATAATATAGCCTAACAAATATTGATAAATAATTACACAAATATAATTACACATAATCAATTAAGTAAAGGTAGTCTTTCTCTAAAGCACTTTCGTCTTTATTGTTAAATATGTGAAATAATGTAATTGGTGTGCTGAACGTGGCTATAGTGTTTAAGTTGCAGCACTGCTCCTCTCAAAGGGGTCCAGATGGGTATATCTCTGCATGCCTGAGAGGAAGGAGAGGGCAGTCTCAATAGTTTTAGAATGACATGGAAACAACAACTAACACCTTAATGCTCAGAGTATTGTACAAAACTCTCCGTACGAAATGTTACGATACGTTGTTAGACCCAACATCACAGTGGAGTACAGTATGCAGAGTTCAATAAGTGTTACAGGATATTATGTGTAAAATATAAATAAAATAGGCTGTTCTGCATGTGTGAAATATGAATTATAAATGAGTCACAACATTGTGAGGATGAGGGAAAACAAATCATTGTGACCAACAGGCTGTGTAATTACAATGAAGACACTTGCTCATGATATAAGTTTGGCTTCACAACATGTAAATTTAAGGAATGTTGATGGAGAAAGGAGGGTGGAAATGTACCTTAAACCATCTAATATTAATAGATAGCTATAACAACTCTAAGTGAATAACTACAGAAAACTATAGCCTAGTTAATATCAAATGATACCCTGGTAAATTCACCTTTTTTTGGTGAGCGTCTTGGCCACTGCATTGGTATCCTTGCTTTGGTTTGTGCCTGAGGCCAGGCACTAATGCAGGAGGGGTGGGTGATGGAGGAGGGGCTTTGGGTCCACGGGCTTTGAGACACTCTTATCGCGTCTGTTTTCCTGTCAAGTACATGTCACAGCGTCATTTGAATGGCACACAGAAATGAGGATATTTCACAATTTAGACCATTTTTTCAACGTGACTTTGGGATAAATTCACCTTCGCAGGCATAGTAAGGGTGCCAGGTCTGAGTGTTTCCAATGAGGTTCTTGCTTTGCTATGTGTTGCGGTGTGGCCCTCTTACTGTCTCCTCTGGATAGAGAGCACCCAGCCCTGCGCTGTGGTCTTCTCTCCGGCTCCTCCCAAGCTTGGCCTGTCCTCAACATGGAGAGTCGAGCTGGGGTGTACCATGCCACTGCCTAACCACCCAACACATGTACAAATAGCTTTATGCAATGATGAAACATGTACATGTAAATATAAACATATAAAGTAAAGTTTCCTGTCTAAAGATTATGTCATATATTACATCTATATATTACATCTATCTATTACATCTATTACAATGATCTTTTTACTATTTGAAAACATTGTGCTCACTTGACCATTTGTCGTACACAAGATAGTGGTGTACTCGGGGCTCGATCCAATTTGTGGTAGTCCAGTCCACACATGATCGTTGAAAGAATGTGCACAAGGTCTGCAATGTTCTGACCAAACCTTCATGAATAAATGAAAAAAGAATGTATGTTGACACGGAGATGCTTTGGTGATATGCTAGCCATGTTTTTTGCTATTTTTTGGAAACAGTTTGTCAAAAGTGTTAATATGTTTATACTTTATATATTAATATGATTGTTGTTTTGTACATGTCTTGTGTGTTTTGAGAATCCTTACACAAACCATATTCCATAAATAAATATAATAAAATTGTGCCAGAGACCATTTGCACAATATTGAGGTCTTTGCTATGCTCTATGTTGTTATATCCTATGATGTATGACAAGAAGACATGAATGGAAAAATCCTTAGAGATGTTGATTACGGCTGCTCTTGCTCTTAAATCTGGTATGGAGTATGGAGTGTTTCTCTTGGAGTGTTTCTCTTCACATTTGCTAGACATTTTCTGCATAGATGTGACCGACCAGAGATATGAGTTAGAACATCTTTTGGCATGGAAGACAGACTGTGAGTCTTTCACACCAGTGACTCACAGTGATTGAGGCTCCAGGTTGAATGAATGTTCTCGCTGGGAAGAGGAAACAGTTGACAGGCTGTCCCTTAACGCTCTGCTGCAGGTAATACTCTCCGATGTCCTGCTCTGTCTGGGAGCAGTTCGCAAGCCTCACAAAATGCCCCTGTGCCTGGACCTCCATGATTTTCATATGACCTGTCGTACTGCAGAAAATGTAATAAATATTTCAATATATTTTCACTAGGGCCTCAGAAATTCTTTAGAGTCTCGCACATTATTCTCAATGGACAACATGTGCAAACGCAGTCATTTAAAAAAAGCATTGTGTCCTGTAAAATAAATACGATTAGCTGGAAGAAAACATGTCAGGAAAAAATGTTCTATAATGGATCCCTAAAGGTTATCAGTTTGGAATTGGAGTTTGGAGGCCGCTCTCCATTGTCTAAGACATTTAGAAACAATTTCACTGAAATATTCTGTTAAAACTGATTAGAACTTAAATGTGTAGGCCAAGGGTGAAACGAGACCATAATGCAGAGCTGACAGGCTAGTTATAACGCACAGATTATGAACTTGATATAGCCTGTCCTTTTGTAAAGAGGCCGATAATATGAGCCAGACCATAATACTACAAATCAGTTTTAAGATGGCCCTGGACTGCCCTAAGTCTTGCCTGGAGTATTCCCAGACATGTTGTTTGGCAGTAGACGGCCTCCTTGTTTCCTCACTCTTGGCGGAGGGACGTTTCTCATTGAGCCTGTTGTAGAAGATGTCCCAGATATCCACGGAGCAGGTGCTTCTGGAAAGGCTCGGGGCTGTTGCGGGCCGCTGAGCCAGTGCCATTCTTCTGGGATGAACTGCACGGGGGAAGAAAGGAGATGCAGGACCATGAGCATGACAACTGAACATAAATGTAGCATAAAATACACAATGATACAGTATCTACACAGTATAACATTGAGGAAAACAAAGGCTCTAAGTTAACATTACAAGCGCATTTTCTGCAGTGTGGACATACTGTACCTCTTGCATGGGTATCCACAGCTGTCAGTGGCTTCCTCTTACTGCCCAAGATAATAGATAGATAGATAGATAGATAGATAGATATACTTTAATCATCCCAAAGGGAAATTCTGTTGTTTCAGCAGCCTTACACAAAACACATAGACAATCAGCCATCACATACACATGTAAGACACAACAGACATGGTTTCCACCACAAGACATAGCCAGAAGTAGTTGTCATAGGCATAAAAGATAAAAGATGGAAGAATGGCCTAGAGAAACAGAAACAAAAACAATAAAAAGACAGAACCCGGTCAGATGCTCGGATTCTACTAATCCAATGTTCCGGAACATAATAGTTCAAGTTCAAGTAGTTTATTGTTTTCTACATTTATATGTAGGAAATGTATACTATTATATACATTTCAAGGTATTAATGTCATGTATGTCAGGCATAATCAACTCAATTTTAAACAGTTGCCATGTGGCCAAACCTTACAATTCATACATGGAAATGGAAAAACATGTTAAATGTTCACAATAGCATCACAGATGATTTCTTTCTCACCTGAATGTTAGAGGAGAGGCCATGTCCTTGAAAGAGTTCCTACATGTCTCTGCTGGTTTCTCAGGCATGCCTTGAACAGTCCAGGAAGAAAATATAGGGTCTTAATGAAATGCACCGAGAAAGCGCTTTTCAGTGAAAGTGGAGGGATTAGAGGAGACTAACTAAAATGGATTCAGGCAAAACAAAGATGTAACACCTTACATATAGAAACGTCAAAAAGTACTTGAGTCATAGCATGTGTGCAGCACTAGGACATACACATCAGAGTAAAGCATGCTAAACCCAATGGAACGAATCCAAACGTCTCAAATAAGACTGAAGACTTTTTCAACCTGAAGTGTCTGAGCTATTTATAGAGGAAGTGCTGCTGCTGCTGCTGCATGTCCTGTGCTTTTGTACTGTGACCAACCATTGAACTCTTTACATGTAGTGCCAAACACATAACACCAGAGGGCAGCATTGGCCTTATAACAAAAGATGTCCTGTTGAGCAATTAAACATTTAACCCTGTGATGGGGGGGGGGGGGGTTAAATAATAATAATAATAAAAAACTAAGAATGAAAAAGACATTGACTCACTGTGGAGTCTTCTTCAAAGTGTGTAGCCTATGTGTGAGAGCAACAGAAGTGTGTCAGTGTCTACAATGTCTACCTGTCATGATATCTAAAACAGCTTGACATTTTTTATAAAGCCTATTTGCATTATGATCTTTTAGATGTAAGAGAAGGAAGATGAATCCAACATTATTTTGCTGCCCTTTCTAAACGCAGCAACACAATAATGACAGCAATCAAGTGTATGTATATGGAGAGTGGAGCTGGATACAGTAGCAAAACGCACTGTTTCCACAATGAACAGACAATAAAAGATAGTCTGGAGTTAATTACCAACTGTAGCAGAAGGAACACTGAAATGTCAAAAGTTCTGTTTTTTTTTTTATGTATTGTGGTATGAGACAGGATGTAGGACAGATAGGGTAGACAGAGCCGAGGGCTCGGAGATTATTATTAGTCCTTAAGAAAGCAGAAATGAATGCCGCGTGCATGTGTCAAATTGCTCTGCCTTGTGTGGGGGAGTCTATTACACTGATAGGCAAAAATAAAATCACATTCAATCAAGCATTCTTTTTTCAAGGTATAAATCAGAATGAAGAACAAACAACAGATGGAACAAATACCATGCCATGGAGTACCATGGAACATGTTGATAAGAGAACATTAAAATTCTCATATAACATAACTGTTTGACAAGGAGACTAAAGAATTCCTATAGACTGCACCACCTACACTTTCTTTCTTTATAATATCATTATATCTTACTGTTACTGTTTGTAAAGTTTTGATGAAGCCCAGTTTTCTTACATTACTTAAACAATTTCCCATTCCTAAAAATCCTTTATCAGCATCATAGAGCTGCCAGGTACTAGGTTACTAGTGGAGAGAATGGCACATGGTTTGTTGTTAGTCAAGATTAACATCAGAGCTTTACTATTTATGACATTTCTCCAGCCTCTCGACTATGACCCAACATAATTTATATGTCGTTATTTCAGGTATTTTATCAGCAGGCTTCCATGCCCAACATATCCAGATGGTTTCTGTTAAGAGTCCTGTGTGGGTGGGTGGGGGCTGACTGTGTGTCTGAGTGTGTGTATATTTAAGAGGGAGCGCCTTATCCAGGAGGCCCACGGAGCCCTAGTTGTGTTCCTCCTCTCTATATGTCATCCTGGTAAAGAAGGTCGGCTGTGAGAGAGTGTCTGAATTTGCCAGCCGCGGATACGTTGTCTTTTCTTATGTCACAAAGTCAATGACAAGCCAAGGAAAATGTCCAGTTTTGAATATGCCCGTTTTACCCACAATGGTACAGGATCTAAACTCACCACACAGGAATGAACCTGTGATACAAAGGTCTTCACTTTGGTTTCGAAAGACTTCTAGTGTAGACTGCAGCCTTTTTATTCACATGGCAGCACTGAATACACTGGAAGGTTGAATAATTCCATCTATTGTCAATAGTCTGCGCATGCATGCTGTTCATGCTATCATGATAACATTCTGTAAAAATAAACATTCACCCTAGGAAAGATAAATAATTCAGAAACACCTCCAACATAACAGATTGCAATTCAAAAATTGTTTTCTTTTCTTGTGAAATAGCAAGGTTGTCTTGAATAAACCCTCCATGGAATTATGGAATTGCTTTTATTTAGTGTGTTCGAATGATTGTCAATGCAGGAATGTTCTGATTGAGCTGCAGATAATGTCCAGCATGGACTGAGAAAACAGGCACTCACCCAAACACTGCAGTGAGCAACCCCAACAGAGCCGCCTGCTTTTATCAGCTTCACAAGGTTTAAGCCACAGAGGTACTGTACTACAGCATCACTCTGCCAGCCAAGGAATGTGTGGAATATCTGCATTTCATTATGATGTCACAATGAGAAAGCAAGGATGGATTCTTTCTTCTTCTCCTTCTTCTTCTTCTTCTTCTTCTTCTTCTTTCCTCTCTATCTAACAGTAAATTATTAAGGCTATTAAGTCTTAAATCCAAAGTCAAGTTCCATGCCAGACTTTGTCAGTTCAAGACCATTTTTTTTCTCTTTGAGTGCTAATCTGTCAGGCATGTGATATGCAGGCCTTAAACCTATGGAGGGCAACGTGTCTTTCAGACAGCCTTCACAGACAGAGACCTGAGGAATTTTGGTTGGACAACTTGATAGGCAGCGAGACAACATTGACCAGCTGTGTTGGTTGTCTGGAGCAAGCTGTCTGGTATGCCTGCGTCATCCTAGGCAGATGCTATATCAAGTGCTTCAACAATATAGTATGCTCTCCTCTGGTTTGTATGCGCTAGCAGTGGAAACGCTGCTGGGTTTTGGCACACAAAGAGCCTTCCTGATTCAATACATGTCCAGGATGAGAAATGTAATCCCCTTGAGAGCACCTGCGGCTATTGGCACTGAAATGTGACACTGAATCGAGTTGGACACAAAATAGAAATAGTTGCCAGACACAGATACTTTCTAAGGAAGTTACTAATGATTACTTGATAGTTTAACATATCAATCATCATCAATAATGTTAAAAATATCATAACTGAATGATGTTAACAAGTAACCTCATTTTTGTAGAGTATATTAAACAAGTGTAATAACATGCATTTCATATAATGTTGAAACAGGAAAGGGACTGCAAAATCTTTGTTAAATCTATGACCAGTATAATAGCATTTTACACTAATGATCCTTGTGACAGTGATGGTTCTAGTTTGTTTTGCTAATTTTTATGGTTGTGGTCTTATGGAGAGGAAAGCCTGTTAATTGCTTGGACTGAGTGGGTGAGGTTCAGAAAGCTTAAATAAAGAATACAATAAATCCCTCACCAGACACTATTGCCACACCAGTCCCTGAATGCACAACAATTTGCTCAATACTTTCGGAGGGTGTTCTCAGCGGCCATGTAAACAACTGACGCCAAATAAGCGTAATGGCGTTTTCACATACTGGGTGTAGATGACAGAGACTGGTGGGAGCTGGGGAGTCGCCACTGTTCTGCAGGGACCGCTTGCTTGTTTGAATATGAGGAGATCTTGTTGGGGTCATCACTTTTTCCACTCTCTTTTCATTTGCTCCTGCATGTGTTTTGGAGGAGGCAGTGAGGAGCTGGTATTGATTACCCTGCGAGGGA
The DNA here is from genome assembly GCF_963854185.1 of Sardina pilchardus. Classification (NCBI taxonomy): domain Eukaryota; kingdom Metazoa; phylum Chordata; class Actinopteri; order Clupeiformes; family Clupeidae; genus Sardina; species Sardina pilchardus. The sequence goes on along the minus strand of NC_085010.1, from coordinate 29,439,597 downwards.
GAGAGACCCGGAGCAACCCGCTCCACTCAAGCCTGCGCAAGAGGCCAATGATTTACACCCTCTCCTGACTAAGAGTATTTCACTCAACGCCCCCACGCATACACACACACACACAAACTCTTACGCACACGTTCACACACACACACACACACACACACACACACACACACACACACACACACACACACACACACACAAACGCACACACACACACACACACACACACACACACACACACACACGCACACACACGCACACACACACTTTTATCTTTTTACAGTAATGGAGCAGCAAACATATGTCTGCTTCTTGAATACCCTTCAGCTCATGCATGAAAGCATTTCTCTCAAAGAGTTCCATCGTCCTTCGCCCCTGTCGTCTGTAAAATGATCAATATAATGGCAATTGTTTGGTTGTTGGTGTGGTTCAATACCTCTATGGTGATATGGCGGCATTCTGTAAACTTTGTCATATTCACAATAGATTGTAGGAATTCAGCTGAGCACGCGTATGTGTCAAACACCATTGTAAACAATCGAATGAAATTCCATGGGCACTTTCAAGGTCAACAGATCGGCATACCATTTGGCTTTGTAATGGTTCACTTTTACCCAGTTCAACCGGTTGCACATCATTTCCAAGAATAAAACAGTAATCTGTTGTTTCCTGAGAGTACTCAAGTGTTAAACCACTTATTAACAACCGCTATTTAATATTAACTGTGACAATAGGTCCATTATTGTGCTCAAGATAACCTAATCTTTTCAATATTTACACACACACACACACACACACACACACACACACACACACACACACACACACACACACACACACACACACACACACTCCCTCATTACCATTTTCAAAAGAACATGTTATGAACTCATGATGTACAGTACATATATTATTTTTCAAAACTTCAAAAGTCAAAGATCAAAGATCTGGAATAATGAAAAACAGTAGATGTTAGCATAAACTAAAACACATGCATTGTCCACTGAATTGAAAGGGCTTATTCTGCCACCAAAGTGTAGCCATACTGAAAATCATCATTACTGTAATAATCAATTAATAATATACACATCTTCTCAGATGTCACCACTCGTTTATCTGGTTTATTTTAAATAGAATCTAGTCATATATTACCAGTTGACCACAAGGAAGCACACATCCTGTCAGACGACGGCTTTTTCAACTGGGTTAAGATTACAGTTTCATAATCTGATTGTTCCAAAAAGCTGGTGCTCAGTAATAACATTTGGTTGCCTAATAGTTTTATTGAATTATCATAAAATCTGTTTATTGTTTACTCGAGAATATTACAATATTCAAGGACATACATTGAATTCAGGCGCGACCTCTTGGCACGTTTGGCAATGTATAGCCACGTATGGTTTTCCAATGGAGGCGATAAGAAAGGATCCTGGAAGCATTACATCAGGAAAAACAGATGGGCTCTTTGAGATGAACCACACACTAACATGCTGAAAGGTTTAATCCCCCAAATAGTACCGCATCCCTCCACAACATTGCACATTGCAGGATTACACTGGCCTAATCTCATCATAGGGAGGTCTGATGTAATCTGAGAGAAAGGGACTATGAGAAGAGATTTGGCTGAAATCACACAGCTATTTAGGCCTCAGCTGTGAACCAGTATTTTGCAACTGTTATGTCTAAGGCCACAAGTCCAACCAAAAGAAGGCCGTTTATCCCACACTCTGGTGGAGATCATTTTGTTTTTTCATGAATAACAACTACTACAAAATCAGTATCAATATATCTAATCATTGTTTAGGTATTAGTGTAAAAAATATAACGAAATGTGATATATAATGCGGACATATTGTTTTGCAGATGATGCATAATAACTGGATATAGTGAATTCCCATTGCAGGTTATCTCTATGCCTGATTTCTACACATTTAATGGGTATTCATTCACCAGTCCTTCCATTCCTCATTCTAGCCTGGAAAGAGACATTGAAGCACAAAGAGAGAGTTGCTCCATCATTCTACCCCATCAACGCAGGACACATTATCCTCATGTTTGAGGACTTTAATACCTAATAATGAGATCCTCATCCTTTGAATTACACAAGGCCCCCTCACAAAGCGTTCCTGGGCGTGTGCAAACTGCAGCGCAGCACAATTCTGACAGACAGCAGCGTGATACAGCAAAGAAAGGGCTCACTTTAGATTCTCCCCACATACATACAGACACAGGCTGCATCTGCTGCTCCATCACAGTGGGTGTAAATATGAGCACGAGAAGGCTGCCCATTAGATGTGCAGAGCCGTGCATCCATACAGCCTCCTCTCACTGCCACCCAGCTCGTCCCCCCTGCACTCACACATGCTGAGATCTACTATTTGCACGAAATGTGTACATTTTTCTTCTTTAGAAAGTGTGTAGAGTGATTCTTTTTTGGTTGGGTGCGCATGTGCTTCGATGACGGTGGCAAATGTGATAAAATTAAACCGAGGGTGCCGCAGATCAATTTTAATTAAGCAATGACTCAAAACGGCATGAAATCGTCCGGCAGCAAGAATCTAAACTTCTATAAAAAGAATGCCATTTCATGGCTTGGTAACTTCATGATTAAGTCTTGAAAAAAATATCTGGTTGGTGAGAGCGAGCGAGCGAGAGAGAAAGTTCATGCCTGGCATGCATTGCGAATTCTGGTTTAATTTATATTTGACAGTCACTGGTGCTGAAGAGTATGGCTATGCCCTGAAAGGGAGGGGCACCAGTAATTTCATGTGTCAGCCTGTCTAAAAGCTATGCGTGGCTTTTGAAGGCCTAAATAAAATATTTCAAACTCACCATCTGACATGCACCTGCAGACCCTTGAGGCTTCTTTGAACAGCCCTACTGAGCTGAAAAGAAACTGCACTTAGCTCACGTTGCCATGGATTTCTTAGTCTGTGGCTTGTTTGATGTTGCCAAGTGACAGCCTGTACTTTGCCACAACAGAACACAAAGACCTATGCTGTGTTTCCATAGGCCTGTATCTGACTGACAGTAGAAGCATTCATCAATGATTTCTCTGATTTTTTGTTACAAGGAAAGCATTAGACTCTATTGCCCTTGTAATTGTTTACATTGAAAACAAGAAAGAAAAGAGCTCTTTTAATTGTTTCACTCAATTTCTTTGACCTTTTCCCTTTTTTTTGTGAACTATTATTAGCCTAAGCAGTTTAGTTAATGTAGCCCAATTATATAAGACTTAAGTATAAGCTATGACTATGTCTCAGAACTTTACATAACTATGTTAAGTTATGAGGCATAAATTAAAATGTTCAAAATCTTCTCATTTTAAAGACATTGGCTGAATATTGTGTCAGGTAGGGTTGTCACTCCCTTTTTTTCATATAAATAAAGTCACAGGAGATAAACATAGGCTGTATTTTGTGCAGTAGGGCTAGGCCTATATAGTTCCTACTTGATCTGATTGTAGGTGAGGTTGAACAGACTTTGCCAAGAAGATGGAGCCATTTCTCGCGAAATTGCCAGAAATAAAACCATTTGGGACACTTGCACTGCTCTCATTGTCCCGACATTTCTGAGAAAATAAGTCAATTTCTCAAAGTTGGCTATAATAGGCTACGTGCTCGTATAAGCAATTCTTTTAGTTGGCATGGTAGCGTAAGTGAAAAACACTGTGGAGAGTCGACGCAACTTTTAACCAACTACTGTCCTGAACCGAGCTTGGAGGCGGGCTAGGTATCTGCATTTGCAATTGGTGAGAGCAATGCAGCTTTAAACCGGTCCATAATGCCTTGCGGTGTCCCAGTTCCGTTACAATGTATGTACCAGGCTGAGCATTAACAGAGCTGGAGGTCTCAGTGACCAGTGTAACTACCCTCTACCTGGATCGGAATCCAAGACTATTAACTTTATAGCGGCTGCGTTTAAATAACGTCGCGGACAGACCGGACGACTGGAACTCTGGAACTATTACAGTGCAGATTTTAGGCTGCTGTAGTCGAGACGGTGAGAAGAAATATGTAGTCTTGCTGCTTTCATGCTCAAGAGGACCTCGGACACAAGCGAAGTGGAGTGGAACACTGTAGCGGGCTGACGGAAGTGTATGGTGCACCTCGACACTGCATCTGGAAGCAGGTATGGAGATATCATGAACGTCACAGCCTGTATGTTTTCTTTCATGTTTTTACGCGCGCGGTTCCGAGGGAAACAAAATAACTTCGCGGCCACAGCATTATAATTGCTAGGATGAGAAGGGTTGTTCGGAACATAGTGATTATTGCCTGTCAGTGCTGAGAAAACGTAGGTCACGGGACGCTGTCCTGACCAGCTCAACCCGAAATCAACTGTTAGCTCAATATACCCATGCCGCGATAAATGGGCGATGTCGGGACATTTCTAAATTTTTGTGGGAATGCTATTTTTGTTGGCATGCGTTGGTGTCGCAGCCAGGTGGAAAAATAACTAGGCTTGGGTCCTGCCTGAAAAGATCAAGTATTGCCTAATGCAGAAATCCCATCTTTGACTAGGCTACGTCTAAATTAGGCTGATAGACCACGCACTTTGACACAATGTAGTCTACAGTGTGGTATGACTGATGTTTTTCAGTTAGTCATTCCCATGGCGGGTAAACAACCTAGGCTATAGACTGCCTCTCGATGCCTTTTATTAGTCTGTAAAGGGATAACGCAGAATATGTGCATCTCCAAGGTGCCCTGTCCGAATCAAACAGGTTGCTTTCAGTGTTGGATGAAATGTGATTTATTGCAACTTTTAAAACCTTGCCTATTTATATCATACATTGTATATTCCTCTGATAGGTTACTTATCCTTCTTCTTTACTTAGGAGTCTGAAAGTTTCCAGAGCAGATAATGTCACATCTCTTAAATCTGCTTTGTAATGAGAACCTAAATAGCCCTCCAAATAGGAAACATCACTGGTCAGCATAAGTGGCATTCTCATTGGCAATACAGATGGTTGGCTGTGTATTTAAATGGTGTAGATTATGTCAGAATTAATCCTTTGTCTAAACTGTGAAACACTATTGAGTGAGAGAGTGCCGCTGTTGGAGAATTCCATGCAGCCATGTTAATAACTGACAGCTAATCCTAACCACAAACAATCTGGGAGCGCACAGCAAGAGACAATGCCCACGAGGAAGAGGGAGGCGTCCGTCACCGCTGATGACATACTTCACCATCTTGATGTAGTCGACTGTGTTGCAAGGCAGACTTACCCCGCAAAAGACATGCTTCCACTGAACCGAACGCCTCACTCAGGCTCGGGGACATGTAGTCATAAACTATGAAATCAAAGAACCACCATTGCAGTGATTGCACTTAGCTTACAGTGACCTGCATGGTGGATGATAAAGGAGACGTCTGTCATAGGGATGTCATGTTGTCATATTTTATGCTTTTGACAGATGACCCTCACAAACCATGTCACGCTTCATTGATGGGATAGAGTCCGTTAGATGGTGCATATTCAGTTGTTTACCTGTAGAAATGGAGGAGCTTGTTTATGTTAGTGATCGACGTTTAGTCCACTGAGCAGCAAAGCTGTATTAAGCATGTTATAACAACTATTACCATTGTTTTTATAGTTGCCCTTTTATTCAGAGTCAATATCACTAAGTAATACGAGTAATATCTGCAAAAAAGTTTTTGTATTGTCCCCGGCTGTTTGTGTCAAAAACTGCAGAGGAGTTAGTTCTTCTAGTGTAATTTGATTATTTATGATAGGAAACATCTATAACTGGTAAATCTATAGAAAGGTTGTGGATATGGTATGTTGTGGATTGTAAACACACACTTTCAGGGAGCAGCATGTTGAGACAGATAGTCATAAATGTCTGAATCACAAATGGATTGGGACTTCCAGAGATAGAAATGTAAGACTTTGACAGCTTGCTTGACTTATAATTTTCCCTTACATATGCATGGGGAACTCATTATTCATCTAAACGCCTCTGACACTCACAGAAAAACACTTGGAGCGCTCCCCTCCCTTTCAGTCTCATTTATTCTCCTCCCATTTTATTTTTCACATTAATCAGATTCACAGGAAATGGAACTCACTAACTTGCCCCATAGATTTGCTCCCTTGACAATGGGACTCCATCATTAGGCATTCTAGTCAGTCGCATTTGCATCATGGCGCTACCCTGGCCTGCACGCTCCTCTCTGGAAGAGAGAGAGAGAGAGGGAGAGAGAGAGAGAGAGAGAGAGAGAGAGGGAGAAAGAGAGAGAGAGAGACTCAGTCATCAGCTTGGATTGAGAAATGATGCCTCCCTGAGCAGCGAGCCTCCACATACTCGGGGAGCACCGTCAGAGGCGCTGACGCATAGTGGGGCTGCATAACACTCTGATTGATAACTGACGGCAGCGTTGAGGGTTTATCGCTAGTCAGTGGGATGCTGGTAAAAGCAACAGTGAGTCATACCACAGTAATAGAGGCCCAAGAAGGGACAGATTTGTATTTACTTTGGAAGTGTGTGTGTGTGTGTGCGTGTGCAGTGTGTGTGTGTGTGTGCGTGCACGTGTGTTTTGGAGTGAGGATATAGAAGAAAAAGACCATCTCCAGAGAAAAATGATATTTAAGTTCTAACTAGGTCCAGAGGTGGAGAGCTGTTCCGTGCTGGAGGTTAAGGCAGCATGATTAACAAGGGTTTCCCAGCTGTGGAGAGCATACGAGAGGGAGTGGAGGGGGTGATCGAGAGGACATCATTACACAACCACTGGATCTTATTACATTCAAGTGCATAAACAGTTTCTGTAATTGTAGATGGCCTGTTGCTGGAAGCAGCTTGATCCAAGTTTAGCCTTAGAATAAATCAGAATGCCTTACAGCATTTGTGATCTGGCATGTTGTTTATGCTGCATATGTTCCAACTGAGGCAAGGACAGCAGCTTTCTAGAGAGCGCTAGCTTCTAGGTGGGTGACCAGTATTCTGTAGTTGAGTTCAGAGACAAGTGATGGCTCTGGTCCTAAGGGATACTCAAAAGAAAAGGTATTCATTTTTGGTACAAAACCACAGGACCTTCTTGAAGCTGGTTGACTCCATACAGAGCCTTTTTAGACTGACAATTTGGCATGGGATGATAAGTGATAGACCTCTGAAGTTCGCCTACAAAAAAGCCACCATCTTTGCCCAAATAAGGAGATCCGGTATCTTGAGATTTTTTCTATGGGAAAATAACATGGGGATTTTCAATAATCGCACCTGTTAAACTCTCGCGGGGATGATGACATTTGAAATGCAGACGTTTTTCACTACACAGTTTTGTCCACTGCCTTCTAATGGATACGGTGATCTTCGGCAGGTGAAGACAGCACATTTTGATCTTTGCTACCCCAAAGCTAACTTACAATGCAACTTGCCATAGGCAGTTAGCTTCAATTAACTCCCGGATCTCCTTATATGGGCAAAGATGGCAGCTTTGGATCCTTTTTGTAGGCGAACTTCAGAGGTCTATGGAGGATGAACGCATGATGTCATTTCCTCTTGAGTCTATGGGCTACGCTCGGTGAAAACAATATGCACTAGATAAAACAGCAAAAGCAGTCTGAAGTTGAAGACAGCGGATTGAGTAAGTGCCCCTACAAACTACCAGTTATCTCATGGAAAAATGGGAGAATATTCTGTGCCCTTTTTTTTCCCCCATTCACATCAGTTGTCCATGCATTTGTTTTGTTGAGCTGAGTTTTGTTGCATTACATTGCGTTGCGTTGCCCCAAACCTGAAGTGGCCACAACATCCTCCATTGGGTAGGAAATTCCCTGCTGTCAGAGGTACTGATGTTCAAGACAGGACGACAGCGAGGGTTTCCCCAACGGGCTTTGCCCTTCACAGCATCTTTTTGAAAGACCCGTGCACAAACAGATAAAAAAAATCCTCAGGAATATCTGCCACTTCCTCCCACGGCCATCAGCGGTGCTGTCATCTCTTATCCACGGGCAATGACACCATTGTCTAATCTTGCCACAGACAATGGCCCATGCTAACGACACGATGTTGGTCTGTGATAAGGCCCTTGAGGGTGGCCCCTGCAGATCGTCATGCACCACAGATAAGGAAAGAGGGGTAAACAAATGGCTCGGGTTCCCGCACTGAAAACCGTCTGACCCTCTTTGATGATAACATCTGCCTTGGCAGTGGAAGCATCAGGTGGGTCGTAAACTCTGGTGTAGCACACAGTTAAAATTCATCTCACAGGCAGGCAAAGTCTTTTGCACCACGGAGATGCGTATGCATTGGTTTATATTTTGGCTGTGAGAGCCCAGCCAGGCTCTGTGTTGATGGCAGAGAGCCCTTCTAAGAAACAGCAGGCTTTAAATAGAGATTAGATTGCAGCCGAGCGATACAAAAGTCCCCCTTTCAGTGTTAACGGTCTCTCATTGAAGTGATTTGAATCCTTCGGATTCACAGTGAAGAGCTCACACTATTCTTTTGTGTTTATTGTCTTCCCTGGGCTGAATAGGGTTTTTTATGTTTTCATTTATCAGGAAAGACATGAAGTCAGACCACTGGGAATCACGCCTAGGCTTGACATACTTGACAGGTTTCAGGTGTGACATCAGAAAGCGTTCGGAACTGAAAGAGATCACCCTCCTTCATCTTGTCTTCTTCAAAAGAGCCAGAGGCTTGAATTTGTTGATTTGTTTGTATGATGTAAAGATGCATCTCAAGTCTCAGCATGTTTGTTTATTTGCCTTTTTCATGTAGAAATGTAGGATAGCGGTTTCATGGAAAACAGCTTTTTTTTTTCCATCAGCCACAGAAGGGAAAAGGTAAAAGGGAAGACTCTGACATGGGTATTTACTATGAGGACTTAAGGGATTCTGGACAGATTGGAGATCACCTGCAACCTCAGCCAATACCTGTGAAGGACAAACACTCAAACCGTTAGTTTTTACTCTGTACTTCAGTTGCTCCAACGGTGGCTTCCAGGCCTGCTAAATACTTAAAGATTCCTGCTAACAGATCCACGATTCTTGAAAGATGACTCGGGGTGATTGGTAAAGACGTCGCAGTTTTTGACTTCTCAGATGGTATTAGAGCATGAACTTGATGTGCTGGCATGAAGCTGCGAAAAGATGACATAACGTGGCGTGCTGCTCCAACAGGCGCCGTAGCCTACAAGTGGATACGCAACTGTCGCTGCACTCTTTAGCTTGTAAAAACTCTTTATGGAGTCTTTGTGTGCCCCTCACCGACCACAAAAAAAAACAAGCATTTAAAGCCTCCCCTGTGCAGCGTGCTCCGTGAAAGTGGTGGTGGTGGTGGTGGTGGTGGTGGTGGAGAAAAAAAGTCTGTGGCCTCGGTGCCACAAACACCTTTTAAAGCCCTGTGGGAGAGAGCGTGCAGCTCTGTGCGTGAGATAAGCTCTCTCCCACTCTTACAGATTACATGTCTGCACGGAGAAGTCTCTTTCAATCTCGCCTGGACTGCTTAAGAGTCGCCTGCAGGAATGGCACGTCCGCAGCGCTCGGAGACAGACTCTCACCAGTCCGTAATGACGCTCTCCCGAAGCTGGGGCTCTAACGAAGGTCGTTAATCGCGCGCTGCTTCACAATTTTGAGTGGCTCGTTCGCTCCGCTCCCTGAAGAAGGCAAAGCCTCTGACAACGCAAGCCTGTATCAGAAACTTGGAATCTGATCTGGTAAGTGCTGCGATTTGGGTGTTTGTATGGTTTCCTGAGGATTGGGTAACACATTTGCTGATGCTTATTGGGTTCTCCCATATGTTAGCACCAGAGGGTTGCAGTTCTCACTGGGTGAACAGCTTGCTGCCATGTGAAAGCTGCTTAGATTGGACTTTAAAAGTGCCTCCCTCCCCCCCCTCCACCCTGCATACATCAAATACAAGGCAGTGGGGAGTACATTATTTGGTACAACTCCCCTATTAAGGGGAATCAAGCATGTGACTACTAGAGGGGATTTAAACCCTCAAGGCTCCTAACCATCACAGCTTGAGCCAAGACCTGAGTCCTTGTCGTGCAGATCTCCTGTGCACTCTTGTGCACACACTTGACAAAGTTTTGACAGAAACACGGTTGAGTGCAAGTGAAACAAAAAGAAATGTTAGGTGGTGATTTGTTTGAAGGTGTTGCAGCTTGGTCTCCCTGTTCAGAGATATACAGTTATTTCTCTATTCTCTATCCTGAATACTCAGCCACTCTTGCACTGTGAGGAGGCAGGCAGCTAAGCAACTAATTGTGCAACACCATTCAAAAGTTGGCTTTGTCTTCCGCCACATATTAACTTGAGGAATAGGTGCAGCGGCGTTGTTGCTGCAGTCTCAGAAGAACCGTTATTATGCTAGCATTGCGTAGTGTAACTAGCGTTGAATCAGTTCACCTGCTAATCTCACAGCAAGTGGCCAGTTGCATTCTTGGTGCACTGCAGATATGGGGAGCAAACAGAGGGACACAACAAGCGGTCCATGCAGTAGTGCGATGGCTGTCTGTGGCATTTTGTCACAAAGTAGATATCCAGATGATCACCCTGCGCTTATGATCAAACAGGGATGGACACTGGGGCGTTAAAATGCTGCTTCCCGAAGTCAGCATCTGGCTGAGTGGAGCTCTAATAATGCTGCATCATGGGCTCCGTTTCCCACTTTTGTGTTGTATTCAGCCATTTAGCGCTAGATTTACTAGCGCATTATCCAGAGCTCCTCTCCCGATCAATTTCTTTCCCCGACATGCTATTTATTATCCAGCTGTACCCACAAGGCGGTGAGTTGAGTGCAATTTAAAGTCGTCATCCGAGAGCTCCGGTTCCGGCCGCCCCCTGACCCTCCCGTCTCCCCCTGCACCGTTCCAGCGTAGGTTTCCTCGGCACCGGGAGTCGCGCCCCAGATGTGGGTCAGAGACAGTTCATTGCCTGCTCATTGCACAGACCTGTGTCACCAGGAAATGAAGGGATTTGGTCCTGTGCTCCTGTGGCGGGCGGCTCCGTGGAGGGGGCTGAGGCGGAGAGGAATGAAATGTCCTATCTGAAGCCACGCTCTTGGGGAAGGGGGCTGACTTTGCACTTCTAAACACCCCCCTCACACACACACACACACACACACACACGCGCGCACACACACACACACACACACACACACACACACACACACACACACACACACACACACACACACACACACACACACACACCCCAACTCATGTCCTCAGGGGTTGCTGCATTGAAAAGTGCACTGCAAGATTTCCTGATCACTAAAGAGAGAACAGAAAAAAGACAGTGAGACCAGCTTAGCAGTCATGTTGAGGAACATTTTGGACACCGTGTCGTGTAGTCATTTCTTTCCCAGCTGAAGGGAAGAGAAACTTGTTTTGCATACTCGAGAGTGCGCACTGCAAATGAAAAAGGAACTGGTGTTTGCACTAAGCAAATATTTTAAGGAGAATTGTGGTCAGTTTTGTTACAGTTGTGGCATGGAATTATTTGTTTATCATGCAATTGGGGTGTGCATGAGCGCTAAGCTCTACTAGCATCAACATCATGACAAGAATGTTCCTGTACCATGGCCACTGTTTAAGCTGCACCACAGTCACACACACACACACACATTCGGATAGTGGCCACTGTTTAAGCTGCACCACAGTCTGTTCAAGCGGATGGTAGGGCTCTGAATTATTGGGAGCGATTCAACGCTTGACATTTCCTTGTTTCGCTGTCAAATGATCCACTACTTATGCAACCTTTTAATCAGCTGTTTGAAAGGACAGCCTGCTCCTTGGGCTTTTTTTTATGAAACATAAGGGGGCTATATATGTCTCAGACCTGAAGACATTAACAACAAAGACCTCACAATCCAGTTCTTAACTCGGAAATGCCAGAGCAGATCTTTTTATATCTTAAATGTTGAATTTTAGAAAGAGGCTTTTTAGAAATAATGCTCCCCTTCTTTTTCTGACATGACCACATTTGAGGAACAAGACGGCCGACAGAAATAGACGAGGCTGGCAAACATCTAAACAAGTTGCACTTTTTTCTCTGTTGGCTTGAACACAGACATATTAAGCCATATAAACATTTAATTTTGTACCATGCAGTTAGTTGTTACAAAACAGATGGTCTGATCACATCTATTTGAAGACACCTGGCACCCATTCGTAAACAAACATGCCACTGCAGTGGTACACGGTGAAGAAAGGCAGATGCGACATTGCTGTTAGTTCCCCTCTGTTATTTAATTTCGGGCACCTAGGGATTCAGGAAAACTTGGCAACGTTGCTTGGGGGCACCATCACAAAGCAGTCACCATCACCACCATCTTGAGCAGGCGGTTCAAGGATACTTTAAAACAAAAAAGTTCCCCTGAGGAGAAGCCTTAGCCTGCAGCACCAAAAATAGCTGAGAAATGCTCCGCTGGACCTGATCCCAATCCTGACCCCTTTGTCATAAATGTGTAATGATCTCACGCAGTTCATGGGCACTTGACAAGTGTCCTCTCCGCGTGAGATGCAGGATGGCCGCTGCCAGTGTGTTGGGAACCTGGCAGCCTAATTTGAATCACGGCGGTTGCAAATTGTCATGGGAGATGTCATGACTTTCTCATCATGCAGTCCTGTTTACCGAAAAGGACAAAAGGTCAATACATTTCCAGCCAAACCCGTGGGCAATAATAGTAATATTAAGTTGCCTGACAATGTCTTTGAGGAAATCATTTTTGCGAACAAGTAAGTATGTTAACAATGATGGCTGTTTCTCAATCCCCAAAAAAGGAGAATCTCCCCCTCTGGCTCAGACATCCCTCATTCGTCCTTCAGAGCTCATAGTTTTGGAGGTATTCATAGACCTATTCAGACTCTGAAATCTCACAAGCCGAATGCTGGGCATGTGCCATCGCCAGCCACTGTGACAAGAATGTTGCACAGCCTGGGTGTGAACGGGGTGCTAGATTCAGTGATTTTATCTCTTGGATTTCGCAGGTCATTACTTGGATTATTTTTGGGCTGTGAGTACTCAACTTGGGCATTTCCTGGGGATGACTCAGGCAGTGTGTCACACATCCAGTGTGGCCAATACACAGTCAAAAAAAAAGATGTCAAGTGCTGAGTGGATGCTTAATTACTCTCTCGGACGGGACTTACAACCTGCAAGCTCTGCTGTTTATCCAGATCTTCTTATGTTCCCTTAATTTTGCGCAGAGAGAGATGGAGATGAAGAAGATTAGGATTTACAGGCCTGACCACTTTCAGCCCTCTCCCCCCAACCAACCCCCCCATCCCCCACTTAGTCCTAGTCTTTCCCATTGGAATGTGATGTGAGTCTCCCTCTGTTTTGTCTCAGGGCCACCACCCCCTTCTGTTGATGTCTTTATCTCCCCCTCCTCCCCCCCTCGCCCCCCCCTGGCAATCCCACCCTGAGATGTTACAGTGCAGGGCCCTGAAAACCAGGCTCCCGGCTGGTCACTGGTGGCCAGCTGGCTGAGGCCCAGCAGGGTTTTTCCACCAGAGGCTCGTCATGGCTTTGTCCACTCGTGCTCCCCACACACCCCAAACCCAGTCATCCCCCACTACACCCCCCCAAACTACAGGCCACATTATTGTCCAGTCAAACCCGGGCGAAAGCTGGAGCGAGAAAAACATGGATTGTTCCCTAATTGCCAGTGGATGTTTGTTCGTTCCTAGGCTGCTGGCCAATCCAGCGGACTGCGCCGGGCTTAGACAAAGACCCGTGAGCCATCGCCATGGAGAGGGATTGTTTGCATCCAGTCATGCCAGTGTGTGCAGACCGCCCTTGTCAGCAGGCCTCTTTGTTTTGGTGGTCACTTGTTGGAATCGGCTGCCCCCCCACCTTAGCCGATATCACAGAGGAAATCACGGGAAAACAAACACACCGTAAAGTAGTAACCTTTGGCCAATTTGTTACAGCATTCATCCTCTGTCTTAGTAAGATTCTCTCCATTACCACATCAGCGTTAACGTGCATTCCAAGCTTCTCACGGCAGTTGATACTGGAGTTTTGTTTTTTTAAACTATTACAGTTTGAAATGTGATATTTGAATATTGTAGCTGGCAGACAGATAGATTTGTTATTCTCCAGACACAGAAGCAAACACAACAGGTTATACCACCTTTTAACGGATGAGCTTGATGGTGGGAAAAAGAGACGTCGGAGGTAACCTAACTGCCTAAGAGGAGAGGAACCTCTGAAGGCCTCCCTGGGGCTTCAGGGGTGCATACCATACCCACTTCCAAGTCATCCACCTCTGGACTGCTTCCACCAACAGTTTGCTTAAGAGGCCTCTGTGGGGTCGGTCACATCAAAGCCAATCGGCACGCCGAACATCGGTGGATCCAATTAATTTCCCTCTGATCCAGAATTCCAGATCAATTCCTGCAACTGAGTGGATGTGGCTCTGAGATTCCCACTCTTCATTACGGTTGAATTGAAATTGAGTTTTTGTTTAGCTCAGGTTTGACCCGGGACCTGCTTGCCAACTGGTGGTACACTCACCTTAAACTGAGCGAGAGAGAGAGAGAGAGAGAGAGAGAGAGAAATCTGGTTTGTTTACATTAGTATCAGCCTAGAAAGGGGGGGAGGCAAACCTAACTTGACCACACGTATAGCATTCCCCTCTGCCCACCTCCCCAGTTTCCCACTCCCACACTCATCCAGTATCTGGGCTCCCCATGTCTCCGTGTGAGAAAACACATTCCTGGGATGCCGCTGGGCTCAGGCCTGTCCATGCGCTCTGAACCCGGAGGAGATTGGGGCGGCTGCAAGGTCAGGGGTCGTGTTTTAAGTCCAGCGCTCCAGCATGACACGACGACCTTGGTTTACAAAAGTCAAGAGGTGGGAAAATGCAAGCACGTATTTTGAAGAGTCTTTAAAAAGGGACCTGTGGTGCTTCTATTGTGTCTACAACTGCTGTCATTTGTGAGAGGAGAAACGGCAGGTTTGAGCATGTTAGTGGTTGCTGTGTGGTGAAAAGCCGTTGCTCATTAATTCTTCACTCTTGTCATCCAGGAGCTTTGTGATACTGTAAGTTTCACGGCGTCACTCATCAGAGGGATGCACATACACTCTTACTTCACTGTTGCCCCGGGGAAGACTACTCTTGGGAAGCTATTGTGGATCTAAATGAAAATAAAGAATATCTATACATTTATTAATGTACATCCTTTTCTTTATTAGTCAGTGCATAGCTTACTCGGCTTACTCATAATTCAAAACAATATAACACAATTCCAGATGGTAGTTTGTGTGTTTTGTTTAATGTGTCTAACAAAATATCTTTTGACGCCAAGCCAGGCCACACATAGGTCTATCATGTGTAAACTGTTGGTACACCCTCAGTGGTATATCCTGTTTTACAGAGTCATTAACTACCTGCCACCCAATCAGGAAAATTATTTCTTGTCTCCGGGCCAGGGTATAAACACAAATATTCACCGTGGCTTGAAGTGGGTTAATGTGGATTAAGTGGCTGGCTGCCCCCCCCCCCCCCCTCCCCTCCTGCGCTGCACTGGGTCAAGGGGTCCTGGTAGCCCCTCACCTGTTGCCGTGGACGTGGCCGAGTTCCTGACAGAGTTGACCGAGGAGGCCTTATGATCTCCCGGTGATCCAGTGCCATAAATAAGTGAAGGCCTCGACAGCTGCCTCTGGTGAATATACTGCTGCCGCGAGTGAACACATTTGAGAAGGTGCTTCAGCAACTGGACTGGAGTGTAGTGAGTGAGTCTCCTTCTCTTCCCAGGAGTTTATGATCGCATGTAGACAACTCTCAGAGAGGAGAGCAGCACTAAGGGAGGTCAAGTGGCATAACTTTATTTGGTCATCGTTATTTGGCATGAATAACACTGACAAACACACACACACACACACACAGACACATGCGCGTGCGCGTGCGCGTGCGCACACACACTCTAGTGTTTAAACCAAGGGGACCTTTGGTAACGTTCTTAATTTTGAAATGACCAGCCATAAAGGGCTGTATTCTTTTGTGGTGCAGTAACGGTGTAATCTAATTTATAGGCGTTGTCAAATAGGTATCCTGTGGGGGCTATTCTAAAGGGGATCTATAATTTATTGCGCTACATATAGTATTTAGGAAACAGAATTCATACTTGTGTATTCTTGAGCGTGGCGTTGATTTAGTACATGCAATCCCTCATTCCCATTACCGTTATCGGCCACAACACACAATGTCATCACTTTAATTAAAGGAGCGCCAGAGAAGCTACAGAAGAACCGTAGGAGATGTGCGGCACCAGCAGCGTTCTGAGAGAAGAACGTAACGGAAGAACACAACGCAGGCATATATACAGTACCTCTTAGTATGTGAAGACACGCACACATGCCTGCTGACATTCCCATCTCATGGCCGATTTTAAAGATGACAAAGTTGACTAGCCTAAGTGCCCTTCACACATGTGAACCCATTACCCAGCTGGCAGAGAGCACTCATAATAAGGTCAGCAGTGCTGGAGTCCTGGCTGTGCTGAATAGGCGGATATGGCACATCTGCCGTACAGTACAGTAGTGTGTGAGGTGTTCCAGATGAAGGCCTGCGTCTGCTTTTCACCTGTTCAGTCGGACCGGACCGGCGCTGGACTGTCTGGCCCACTCCGCCCGGACAGCAGAGCTGCTCAGCAGAACCTGAATAATAAATCTGATAGATGGCCGGAGTGAGTCCATTACAGTACAGGTACGTCCATAGTTACAGTAGTTTTGTCTGCATGGGTCTGTGTCAGAGGAAAGGAGCGCAAAGCCCCTGTTCTCAGTTCAGTCTTTCTGTAACTAACGACCTTTCACATGTTACCCACCTGGGTGAACATGTGCTGTAGGCTACTAACCGATTTCACCAGCTGTTCATGTCGGGTGAGGTCAGTGTAATAGCATTAGTTCTTGTCTCCTCAAAGCAAACGCAGATCATTTAAAAAAAGATGTTCTATAGATGATTTCTGGTTATATTTATATGGAACAGGAGATAAAACATGCACCTGTCACAAACATGCAGATATGTGATTTTTTATTTTTAGCAAACTAAGCATTTCGTTGTCCCTTTCCCAGGCAAAAAGCAGTTCACATATAAATGAGTGTAACACGTCCAAAAAGCTCTACTTCCAGACCACCTAGTATATATTTCTCCCTAACAACTGTCAGCAGCTTTGCGATGAATACTGGCAAGCATATCGAGTACACTGAGGTTAGGTTTATGAAACACACATACCACAGTTCTAAGAGATATAAATTGTGTGTATTTCAGGACAGTTACAAAAGAGGACAGTGCTTTACTGGTTTTCATTTCCTTTACAGCAACCACTGGGAAATTATTTTAAGTAATGGGTAAGTGATTTTCTAAATGCACATGAGAGATGGCAAGTCAAAGCCACCAGATAAATTGGATTATATTGTTCTAATAAGATTGTGGAGCTTTTCTTAAGAGGGGTTAAAATACGTCACTGCGGTCTGTGTGTCTCATTGCGTGGTTGTTGCACATTTGGTTTGGCAGGCAGGACTCCCATTCGGTTTTAATTAGAGATCGAGTTGGAGTTTAGTTTAGTGCCAACAGACATATTAAACTAAGACCATATTTCAGAAAGAAGGAATGAGTTGGGGACCTCATGTTAGAAGTTGAGAAGGCCTTATGAATTCCATGAATCAGACATGTCTTTGACAAGGCCAGTCAGTATCGATGGCGCTTCATTGAACAGCAACCAACAATTACTCATTATGGATTTCTGTGGCCCAGTGCTAAACATCTCAAATCACATGGAGGTTTTGATTTCTCTTTTAAGAATGTAGGATACATCTATTTATGAAGTGTATTAATCATATTTTGATACAGTTTTGTTGGTCATTGGTGGGCTAATATGTGGTGGTAGGCTTCAAGCCTATTTGGGTACCATACTTCATGGTTTTGTGAGGTTTAGCACCACGGACACATTCTCCTCCGGTTGAAAAATCTTTGACATTCACACGGTGGTGAGGTAGCTAAGGGCGGTGGTCAGAAGAGTAAATATCTCCTCCGACAAGACTCTTATTAAATCATTTATTCTCAGGCCTTCATTCCCGCCTGCCACCACCGTGCCTGAGCGATACTGGAGTGCCCCCGAAGAGTGTGTGCCGTGTTTGGATGATTAAACGCAAATACAGATGTTTCACAAGCAGCCGAAAAGGTCAGCTCAAATGGATAACTAAATGTTTTCCAGCACTTGATTGAGTGTTGATGTTAACTTGCGTGTGATTAATAGACCTCGGCCAGAGAACGCAGGAAGGAAACTGCTGATGTTTTGATCGTTTGCAGAGGCATGGAGCGCCATCAGAGGGGATGACTCGGCTTTTTGAAAATTACACTTTAAGTGTGATTGTGGGTGATGATTGATTAAATGCTGCTGATGTCATGCTAACGTTTTCTTCTTCTGCTCTTAGAGCCATGAAATGTAATCATATCAGTCTGGAGTGACCAAGGATAGTTCAAGTTACCATCAATTGGTAACTGCTGTTGTAGCAGCCAGGAGGGGAGAGGTATTGGCAGATCGGAGTCTCTCTGTCTCTTTAGATTCGGCGTCTTATAATGTTTATTTATTACCGCTGTCACCGGTATCCTGGAGTTTCAAATTGGGGTAATTCAGTTGCACTCTATCTTGACAATGGACAGCCCATTTCTGTGCATTTTATTCTAGCCGGAAACCTCTTTTCTGCACTGTCACTGTCATAAAGCAGAGAACTTGTTTATCACAAGTTTTTAAGGCAGCCTTGTGTTGCTGTGCTCAACGTTTTTCACTTCTCCCCTGGAATGATCACTTAGAAAGGAGTTATTCATTCTGCCAGTGGTGGGGCTGCCGCCTCTTGTGCAATGCAACCTCATGAAGCTGTTAGATTGCACATGAATGATGCTTTTAGAGTGTGTTTAATCAAGTCCTCGTGGCCTATCCAACACAGTCCCTGGGTTCATAACAGCGTTAGATGATTATTGATATAGTCACCTAGGATTTGTTAGGTTGCTGCTGTTACTGTGGTGATATTTCAAAGCTGTTACTAGATATGTGTGTGGAAACTCCTGACCTGGAAGCTAAAGGAAAAGCATCAGATAGACATCTGAAGATGCACTACTTTGTGTCCTTCGCAGTGTCCACTCCAAGGACATCCTCGAAAAGTATGTCCAAGTAAACACTACGCACTACAAGATGAGTCGACAGAAAGTCAATAACAGGAAGGCCAAAGTCAAGGCTCTCCAACAAACTCCAGCCCTTTTCTCAGTATGAAATGTGAACTTTGAGATGTGCTGTCAGCTCCATGATGGAAGAGCTGCCAGTGAGCTCTAGAACAAAAGCAAAAAGGAGTGATTTATATTGTCAGAAACAACAGGTTCTTAAAACGCAAAGATGGTGTCCTTGTGGCGTACAGTACATGGAGTCAGGCGTAAGGGTACTGAAGAACAGACAGATCTGGAGAAACGTCAATACACATTCGGATAGTGCACACACACACACATTCGGATAGTGGCTGTACACAAATCAGATGAGTCACCACCGATATCTTGATCCACTTGATAAGACGGCTGGTTGAATGTTTCTTCAACGTCAGAGGCATCCAACCTCCCGTCTCCTAGACTTTGAATGAGCGCTGGGCACCATAAATAGTCCACAGATGAGAGGCCTGTAAAGAGGCACGGCACACAGCCTGGGCTCCGGAGCTTGGACCCAGCCTTCCGCAGAGGGGAGTGAAGGAATTTGATTGCCCGTTGATAAGTAATTGAAGAGATACTCTGAGAGTTGCCAACCAAAATAAAACATGGATTTTGAGCCCTGGGCTATTCACTATTTGTTTGAGTGTCTTCTCTGTGCTGGTGTCCTCAGCCTGGCCACAATGTGTGTGTGTGTTGTTAAAAGCGTCCCAGTCCAGCTGTGCTCCTCTGTGGTGAGGAATTCCTGATTTAGTGAGATTCAGACTCTTAACTGCCAGCTCCTGCACTTCTCCCCAGTGAAAGTGATGATGACTTCGCTGAGCACAAAGATCCTGGAAAGGTGGGGTTGAGGAGGAGTTGTGTGTGGGTGGATGGGGAGGGTGTGTATGTGGGTGGATGGGGAGGGTGTGTATGGGTGGGTGGAAAGAGGAAAACAAATGGAGAGACCTCAGTACCCCCGACCCCCCTTCACACACACACACACACACACACAGACAGACACCCACACACACAAATACACATCCCTTCTCCTCCATCTTCCACTCCTTGCCTACTCCCCCACCCTCCAACCCCATACTGCTTCTCCTCCTCCCACCTCAACAATGCCCCCCCCACCACACACACACACACACACACACACACACACACACACACACACACACACACACACACACACACACACACACGCACACACACACACACACACACACACACCCCAAAGCCGTTTCCATCAGAAGACTTATAGCCTGAGTTGCCGCTCGGGCTCCTGCTCGTATCCGCGGGATGCATTGCGTCGCATGGGAACGGGCCCATTTACGGGGCTTTTACAGGCCTGTTTTGGCCGGGGATCCTGCTGTAACCGCGGACAGTTGTATATATCACTCCGGCGGGCCGTACGCCTGGCTTTCAGCAGATTGCCATCTCGGGGAGCTCGGTGAATGGATGCCAGTCCGGCGCAGTAAAGGTGGGAGTGTGGGAGTGGAGGGGTGCGGAGCGATTAGAAATTACGCCGGCGTTAAAGATCTCGGGTCAGCTAGGAAAAAAAAAAAACAGTTAAAGCTTAAGGGAGCGTCTTCTCTGGTCTGTGAAGCTAAGAAAAACAAACACAGAAATAACCCGCAGCAGTGAAATTCTGTTACACCCTTCAGTGGCCTTTCTGTGCCGTACAGAAATGTATAATACAGTGTAATTATTTATACAACAGAGGTAGTTACTGAGACAGAAGATTTCTTTAGATACTTTTTTTCTGCCGCTGCTGTCTGGCAGTCCCACATTTCAAAGAGAGCACCTAGTTCTCGCACAGCTAATGTTGTTGTTGTTGTTGTAGTTGTTGTTGTTGTTATTGTCGAGCCTCTTGAATAGCCTGTCACTTTAGCGGCTTAGCCCAGGGAGGAGGAGGCCCTCAAATGACAGGCCAGGAGATCCTCCTGGAGGGAAAATCACAGGTTAGACGCCAAATGCGTGCGAGCGGCACACCGGTGCTCATCCAACCCGAGGGGTCGAGTCGGCGGGCGGCCGGCGCCAGAATGATGGCTCATCCTGCAGCCTCTGCCAGCACCCTAATGAGATCGCTGCCTCTGCTGCGCTGCTTGTGTCAGCACTTTGAGAAAAGGGTAACTTTCACAGAGCGCGTGGCACCAAAGACACCCCCCCCCCCCACACACACACACACACACACACCCCACCACCAGCAGCACAGCAGCATTGGAAACAGGCAGGCCATTTTAAAAAAATAAAAAAATAAAAAATCCGATGGATGCCGGGGACACACACAGAGCTCCAACAAAACAAATGAGCTGAACGGCTACCAGCAGCGCCGGGCTTGATGCGAGCCGCTCGTCTGATGTCTTGTTTTTTTTTCATATTAATGCATGACTTATTAGCATTGTTAGCTTGTTAGAGATACCACGCAGGCGCTCATTAGGGCTACAGCCTGGGCTCTCGGCTGGGGGTCCGTCTCAGAAATGCTTTATGCGACACCCCAGTTAACTGGCAATGAGCTCGTGTTAGATAATAAATGTTAGCAGTGATTGATTAACCACTGAAAATAGGCGGTGAATTCCATTAGCAGAACCCTAATGACAGATGAATTATTCAGAGATGTATTCATAAATGCAGATCATTTTTGTGATTTACTTGAATAATAAAGAATTAGTCATGGTCATTGTAGAGGTGAAACCTACAATTAGGAATGTAAATCTAACAGGCACTTAGAGAGCAGTAGACTCCAACGCCTTAACAGACTTCATCAACTTGAGATGGACACAGTGCAGAAGATTGTTCATGGATGAGTCATGTTGGAGAAAAGAGTTCCTCTATTAGTTGTGTGAATAATAGCTCTGAAAGTTCAGAATGGTTCTTATTGATACATATTTTTCATTACAGTCATTTCCTGTGTATTAGCCACATTGTGTATAAGCCGCAGGACAGTTTGTTTTATGCAAGCTAAAAGAAAAAAAAACATATTATTAATAATACCATATTAACTGTCCCTGTGTATTAACCTCATTGCTGAAGAAATGTTGCAAAATCAAAGTATAAGCCGTGGCTAATAGTTGGGGAATTACGCTCCCCGCTTCCCTCCATTTCACTTCAAAAGCGTATCGGGTCCGTGCAGATCTTCCTCTCTGCAAAACATATTGTGCAATAAGCAAGCAACCGAGCGCCACCACTAGCTCCGCCATCACAATCCCCACCCCTCATAAACACTGATGGCTGACGCTCAGAGAGGAGGAAGAGGAAGGAATTATATCAATACAAATAAACGGGAGGAAGTTGCATATTGGCCTTTCTTCCAATTGGCCGTAATTTCCCTTGTGCGTCTTTTACTCATTGGCAGTAGTTGTGTGTGGAAGTGATCAGAGACAAACTGTTGTGTCTGTCTCCCTCTCCCTCTCTCTCTCTCTCTCTCTCTCTCTCTCTCTCTCTCTATCTCTCTCTCTCTCTCTCTATCTGTCTCTGTCTCTCTCTCTGTCTCTCTCTCTCTCTCCAGAATGCGCAAGAGAGCCCACTCCGCAGCGCTGACCATCACAGAGGTATGACCTCACCCAGATGAGAGCCATGGAGCTGAAAGTGTGGGTGGATGGAGTCCAGCGCATCGTCTGTGGGGTCACGGAGGTCACCACGTGTCAGGAGGTGGTGATCGCACTGGCCCAGGCCATAGGTCAGTACTGACCGCAACTTCTTCTCACTTCTAGAGTGTTGTTTTGTTTGTTTGTTTGTTTGTTTGGTTGGTTGGTTGGTTGGTTGGTTGGTTCTTTATCAGACAGATGGTTAAATAATGCTGTTAAATTATACGTGAGACCAAGCAATTCCCTTCGTAGAGCTCTGCACAGAACATGCTGTTAGGATTCCATCCCTTGGGCCACTTGTGAAAAGTCACCAGCTGAGAAGCAAGTCTTCAACAATCTCTCTCTCTCTCTCTCTCTGTCTCTCTTTGTCTCTCTCTCTCTCTTTCTCCGGAGTGTTCAAGCGAGCGAACGGCGTTCCACAGCAGTGCACCCGGGCGCCGTGTGTTTCTAAGAGTTAACCGCCGCGGTCCTTTCAGAGTCAGTGCAGCATGTGTCTGCAGGGCCCCGGGCCTCTCCTCTCTCTCTCTGTCTCTCTCTCTCTCTCTCTCTCTCTCTCTCTCTCCCTCTCTCTCCCTCTCCGCAGGTCTCTCCGGGCTTTTGTCCCGGCCCGCGCGGCACGGCGCTTTTGATTCCTCAAAGACCTTCCGCTGGCCTAGCCGGAGCGCAGTGACGAATGTGTTCTTGTTGTGGGCCCCCACTGTGCTGAGGCCCTCTGGGCTGGGGCTGGGGCTCCTATCAGCACTGCACAGCAGAAAGCACAATAAAAACAAACTCATACCAACACACATACACACATGGATTTGCATGTATGTATGCGCACACATAGATACTGTATGTACTGTATGTACATACACACTTGGACAGACTATCTTCGGCTACTCCTCCCCCAATCCCCACCCCCCCTCCCTGGGTTCCCCACATCCCTGCCGAGGGGCACTGCATGTCCATAGCTTCCCTGTCTGTTTGTAGCCAGTGTGATCCTCTCTCATCAGAAACATGTACATGGGTGACCTGGGCTGTGTTTAATCATCTCCTGTGCCCAGCCCTGCCCCGGCGTCCAGATGCATAGCCCCCAGCCAGCAGCAGAGAAATTGCTCTGTCGCAGTTCAAAAAGCCTTACAAGATATTTAATGTGTGCCATGTTTTGCCACTGAGCGTTTTTCGCTAGAAGGCTTCGACGTTCGCGGGGAATTCATGGCTGATTTGCCAATATATCATTCCTCTTACTGCTTGGCACTGACCGAAGGCTACGATTCTTCAGGCTTCCAAGGCAATTTTGAGCTCCCCTCCTCCCACACCCCCCCCCCCCCATCCTTTCTTCACTGAAGTACAGAAATGCTAGCGCATGCCGAACACAGCGGTCTTGTTCCTCATCTGATCCCTGTGTGTTAGGGGACACCCTTTTGCTCTTTTGCTCACATAACTCGTGTGCATGCTCTGTCCCCCGGAGCAACAAGTGGGCTTTGTGTTGAGGGGGGCTCTCTCTTCATGTGGCCGGCCGTTTGGGGGTGCACTGGCTGTGGGCTACAGTGTGGTCCCTTCTTTCTGAGAATCATGGAAACGAGCGATTTAAAGTGCTCGACCCCCCCCCCCCCCCATTCATAGCCTCTTGGCAGGGTTCCCACTCGCATGAGACTTGAGATTCATGTTCTTTGTCTGAAGAACTGTGGTCAGGTTTTGGGTGAAGTGACCGAGCAACCCGGTCTCACAGCGGGAGAGCGACTCAACACGCCCGTTTTGTTTTTCACAGCGTTACTCGGGGCTGTAAATTGTGCTTGTGTTGTTTCTACATTAAAGGAGTCAACACTGAGAGATGAGACTAGCTGATCTTCCCTCTTCTCCTTTCTCCTGCTCCAATCCCTCTCTTCCGTTTTTTTGTTCTGTCGCCCCCTTTAGGACGCACGGGGAGGTACACGCTGATCGAGAAATGGCGGGAGACGGAGCGGCACCTGGCTCCGCATGAGAACCCGGTGGTGTCGCTCAACAAGTGGGGCCAGTACGCCAGCGACGTGCAGCTGGTGCTGCAGCGCACGGGTCCGTCGCTGAGCGAGCGGCCCACCTC
The DNA here is from genome assembly GCF_963854185.1 of Sardina pilchardus. Lineage (NCBI taxonomy): Eukaryota > Metazoa > Chordata > Actinopteri > Clupeiformes > Clupeidae > Sardina > Sardina pilchardus. Next base: position 29,414,815 of record NC_085010.1, on the reverse strand, counting down.
GGACGGCACGGCGGGCCACCCGCGCGGGCCCGAGCGCGGCCTCTACCGCCAGAGCCTGCCGCCGCTGGCCAAGCTGCGGCCCTCGGCCGCCGACCGCTCGCTCAAGCGCCGCGAGCCCAAGCGCAAGTCGCTCACCTTCACCGGCGGCACCAAGGGCCTGCGGGACATCTTCGCCGGGAAGGGCCGGCAGGAGCCGCACCACCCCCACCTCCACCACCCCCACCTGCACCACCGGGCCGCCACGCCCATCGCCCACGCCTACTCGGCCGCCGCCGCTAGCGCCACCAGCGCCGCGGTCAGCCAGGCCCGCAACGGAGCCCTCACGCCGGTCCCCGCCGGACCCGCGCCGGACCTGGGCCGCCTCGTCCAGCTGCAGAAGGAGAAGCTGCGCTCGCTGGAGAGCCGCCTGCAGAGCTGCGAGGCCGAGATGCAGGCCTGGCTGGACGGCGCCGAGCCCGGCGGAGGAGGAGGAATCGGCGGAGGAGGAATCGGCGGCCGGCTGAAGGAGGTGGACGAGGAGGAGGAGAACGGGGAGGCGCGCGAGGAGAACGAGAACGAGGAGGAGCTCCTGCGCCTGGAGCAGCAGCTGCGGCGCAACGAGGCGGAGATGCAGGAGGAGGAGTTCTGGGAGAACGAGCTGCAGATCGAGCGCGAGAGCGAGCGGCAGCTGCGCGAGCAGCTGCAGGAGCTGCGGGCGCGCGTGCAGGAGTGCGAGGCGCGCCTGGCCGACTACCTGGGCCGCATCCGGGCCATGGAGGCCGGCCTGGAGGCCGAGGAGCGCCTGCGGCAGGAGCTGCAGGAGACGCGGCTGCAGGAGGTGGAGGAGGAGGTGCACGCGCGGCTGGACACGGTGCGCTCCGAGCTGGAGCTGCAGGCGCAGCACGCCGCGCGACTGGACAGCAGCTGCCGCGCCGTCGACCGCTCGCTCGGACAGTCCAGCAAGAGGCTGCAGGTCAGTCACGTACACACACACACATAGACACACTCACACACACAGACACACTCACACATAGACACACACACCCACAGAGATAGACTTGACCGCTCGCTCGGACAGTCCAGCAAGAGGCTGCAGGTCACGCACACACACACACACACATACACACACACACACACACACACACTCTCACAGAGAGAGAGGCTGACAGGTACAGACACACTGTGTCTTTCACCAGGAACCTTGACTATTTGCTCGGACAGTCTAGCAAGAGGCTGCAGGTCAGGCACGCACACACACACACACACACATACACACACACACACACACACACACACACACACACACACACACAGACACGCAGACTCACACTCTCTCTCTCTCACACACACACACACACACAGATAGACTGACAGGTATAGACACAGACACACTACTTGCAACTTTCACACACACACACACACACACACACACACACACACACAGACAGATAGACTGAGAGATTGAGACACATTGAGAGACACACAGGGCCAGTTTCCCAAAAAGCTTTTAGTCCGGGCCTTGGACTAGTCTTAATCCAAGTATGGGAAACCAGCCCAAAGCGTCTTCCCATCAGCTCAGAAATCACCCTCCCAAAGCACCCTTTCTCCTCACGTCTGCACCGCTCCCATTCATCAAGCCCATGCGAAAATAATGTATAAAAGCTCCGCGATCGGTAATGATATAGCGAGACACGCGCACAAGGCCGTGAGTGATTCATCATCAGACACCTTTGGCAGGTCTGAGGTGCGTGAACTCCCCCATCCCGAGGTCTACAGCTGTCTTCATTACGGACCGCCGTAACGATCCCGTTACGGAGATGACGGCCTGATTAGTTTCCCCGAGTTTTGCATCGGAGCCTCAGAGGCATTATTAGAAGTTGAGTCAGTGTGGGGAGTCTCTGTGAAGTTCTATCCAGGACGTGCCCTCGTGGACAACCCTTCTCCTCCAAGAGAGGCTTCTCGAGGGTGGGGGGGGGGGATATGAACCTAGTTACCATGACGGATCAGCCCTTTTCTTCCATCGTCTGGAAAAATCTTGCTTAGAGGGCTGCATGCATATTAATATGTTCCGTTGGCCCACCTTAGGAAGTGCTTGCTCATGGTGTACTTAGCGTGTCCTCGTCAGTGCACGAGGCTTTCCATTCTCTCAACCCGTCCCATGGTCATCGCGAATGTCACGCGAATGACACTGCGTCACGCGTTTACCCTTCATCAGGAAAGTCGTTGGGGGGGGGGGAGTTCACCTCCGACGCAAATCAAATTAAGTCGAGTGAACAGTGCGGCGGACGACGTCCACAACCGCTGGGCAGACGAAGAGTTAAATCGCTCTGCGTGAGCGTCGTAAATAGGATTTGCTAAGTGAATTTAATGGCTAATTGAGTGGAGGAAATGTACTCAGGGCTGTTTTTAAAAAACAGCGCAGAGCGACTCTGGCACCCGTTGGACTGAAGCCGCATAGAAGAATGGAGCAGCAGGCCTGGGCCATGGTGGTGATCAGGCAGGGAAGGGTGGGTCCTCCCCAAAGCCATGGTGGAGGCACTGCAGAGAGGAGAGGAGAGGAGAGGAGAGAAGGAGAGGAGAAGGGGAGAGAGGCCTGAATTATGTAAGGCTCCGCTGGTAGCCAACGGTGAAAGATTAAGTGCTGGAGCTGGATTAAGTGTGCCTACAATGCGTCAGCTCTCTTTGGGGTTTGCAAACAACGTACACACTCGCATGCGCTCTCCTCCTCCTCCTCCTCCTCCTCCCTCTTCTCCTCCTTCCCCCACCTCTTTCTCTTTCTTGTTTTGCTCCTGCTCCCTTGTCTCTCCCGCTCTCTCTCTCCCACCCCTCCCTCTCCTTCTATCACTTTCTCACACATACTAACACACAAACACACGCACACTACTCTCTCTCTCACACACACACACACACACACACACACACACACTTTACACACACACACACCTTACACACACACAGACACACACACACAGACAAACACACACACACACACACACACACCTTACACACACACACAGACAAACACACACACACACACACACACGCACACACTCAGACACACTGCCTAAATGGTCTTGCCTCAGTAGCTCAGAGGGGAGCATGGGGCCTGGTGTGGAAAGTGATTTCACGCTGGCGCTTCTGAAAAGAATGCGGGAGCTGAACCTATGGGGCATTAACATTAATGGGGGATTGTGTGATGATATTGTCTGTCGCCGAGACCTATGCAATGCACTGAACATAATTATTAAAATGCATATTGAGTGAAACTGTTTGTGAAAGAGACAGTTTTGCTAATAGAGCTGTAACCATGAGGTAAACCATGAGCCAGAGAAAAGTTGAACACACTAGTCTAAAAGGTGAAAAGAAGCCGTCTCATTGATAGATAGATAGATAGATACTTTATTGATCCCCAAGGGGAAATTCAAGACGCGGTGCCTTCATAAAACAGCCCCGAAGAGTTTTGGCTCCCCCATGAACCGATGATCCAAATGGTTTTGGTCCAAAGTTTAGTAAAGGACTTTTACTTCTATATCGGAGTGCCTCGGATCTTTTCTCTCTCTTTTGACATGAATTCTTTTTGATCCTGATGAGCGCCTGGTTCTAGAATTTCACTGTGTCACCCACTGAAGCGATCCCTTTGTCTCTGTCCAATCCCACAATCCCAATTGGGTTTGTTTGCCTTGCCGCAGGAGAAGGAGCAGGAGCTGGAGCAGTTGACCAAGGAGCTCCGCCAGGTCAACCTCCAGCAGTTCATCCAGCAGACGGGCACCAAAGTCACCGTGCTGCCCGCCGAGCCCACCGACGAGGAGCCTGGCACAGGTCAGCAGATGGGACACTACTCGCCACACACACACACACACACACACACACCAGGGATGGAAATTAGCACCAGCCACCAGCCAAATGCTGGTAAAATGTGAGAGTGGCTGGTAGATTTCAGACACAAAGTCATATTTTAACATTGAGTGGCTGGTTAATTTGACCAGAAATCTGCTATTGGCTGATACAAATTTTAATTTCCACCCCTGGCACACACACACACACACACACACACGCACCCACACATGGCTGCATTCACACTGAGCAGCTCTTTAAATGTAGCAGTGCGTTCATGCACGCAAGAGAGGCACAGCATAGACAGTAGCTCACAGGGGACCTCTGGTGGTCAGGAGTGGGTAGAGCCCTGATGGATTCCCACAGCGCTGCCTTTGGTGGTGGTGCAGAGAGATGATTTAAATGGTTTATGTAAGACCCCACTTCAAATGGCATTATTGATGCCATCTTTCAAAAGGTGAACGCATATCTTAATCATTACACTATCCTCTGAAACTTATTGCAGAGTGCAGATCGTTGAACATTTGCAAGTTCTTGGTGCACTGGCAGTTTTAGTTTGAAAGCGAGATATTCATTACCTGCTGTTTTGAGGAACCGTCCGTCCTCATTTTTGCACATATTTTTGCATTAAGCACTGTGTGTTTACAGCAGTCTATGAAAAACGTGAGAAAGCCAATGACAGATGGTCATTATTATGAACCTATCTTGAACAATTGTTTTCACCTGCACAATGTTAAGCCAGCATAAGAAAAAAAAGAGAAACTTGAGAAAATGGGCCATAAAGTAGGGCAGGTCAGGACCTGGGACTGTGCCGCCAGTTTGGGGACAGATATGGTGTCAATTCTGGGACCGAGGTGCCGATAGTCATCAGTTCCAGCTCCTATTTGGAGTGTGTCCCAGTGATGTGCTGTAATGACTTGAGCTGCAGATGTGAAACTTCCGTGACGTTCCGTTCCGTTCCGTCTCTCTCCTCAGACGGCGCTGACCCGGGCACGCTGAAGCGCCTGGGCTCCGGACGCCAGCTCCCCAACGACCTCCGCGCCCTGCAGAGCCCGCACTCCTCCAGCTTCAACCCCGAGGGGATCTACGTCTGACCCCCCCCCCCCCTCCGCCACCCCCCCCCCCCCCCCCGCCAACCCCCCAGCCCCGCAAGGCCAAGAGACTCTGAATGGGGGACATTTCATGAGGGGATCAACAAGAGTGTGTGTGTGTGTGTGTGTGTGGGGGGGGGGGGGGGTGTTGAGGTGGAGGACGGGATGACTAGGGGAAAGTCATGTGGGATCCCTCTTTGATGCGATGGAGCCTCATTTGAATATGCTGAAGTTAGGAACGCGTATGTGTGTGTGTGTGTGTGTGTGTGTGTGTGTGTGTGTGTGTGTGTGTGTGTGTGATCTGTGCCGTGGAGCCCACCAGTGAACCAGCCTTGAGCAGAGCCTACCTACTACAGCATCTTATCCGGGCGAGATTCCGCATGATCCAGCCTTTGGTTGTCCAGTCCTCATCTGACCCTTCTCTGGACGAGCCTCCGTAGCATCGCTGGCCCGCAGATGGCCGTCTTTGGATGGGTGGGCAGGGGGGGGGGGGGGCATGGGGGGGGGGGGCGTCCCCACCTCCTGCTGGGACCCTGGCTCAACAGCATGTGATCCACCACAGAGAAAACAGACTTCAGTACTCGTCATGATGACTATCTGGTGATCCAGTGAATGCTCTCCGAGCCTTGGAGGCAGACCAACCACACTTTGCTGATCCTGGATCAGATTAATCTTCAAACAGTGTTGGGGTTCGTCGCAGACCCCAATCTTGTATAAGCACTCCTGACACACAACATACACTATTGAAAAAAAAAAAAAAAAAAAAACTATTAACAGGCTTCTGTCGCACATAATGGTTGATCTGATGAAACCTTTAAGCATATCTTGTTTTTACACTATACAAGTAGTCATTTTTCTTCACCATAATAATCATTATAATCTGTGCATGTAGACTATACATGTCGCCTTATATTTTTCTGAGATCATGACTTTGCTGGACGGTGTGGAGTGGTAAGAGGTATCCTCAGACATTGAAGGAGACCAGGACAGTATTTGACTTTTTTTTTTCTTTATCATGTTGAACTCGTGGCAGCTAAGTCCCCAAAGACCTCCGATAAAGATGTCATTCTCACTAAAATGGCTTAACCTCTCTCCTCTTTTGTTTTTCGTTTTCTGTCTGTCTCTCTCTCTGTACACACACATACAGTACATACACACATACACATACACATAAACATAGAAACACACACACACACACACACTCATACTCACACCCACACACGTACAGTTCCAGGTCTTAGCAGCACAGACCACTCTTTGCTGATCTCATCACCTTCTCCATACATTTCTGTGGTTCTGCATGAACAGAAATGAATACACATCTGATATTTATGCTCAGTATTATTGCTGTTTAATCCTTTTTTTTTTTTTTAGTATGTTTAACATGTGTTGAGGTATTAGCACCCAAGCATTTGGAAACTTCTTTGTGATGGGTGGCATTATACTCTTGAAAGTTGTTGTCTTTTGTTGACAGTATCATTCAGACATTCACATTCAGAATCGGTGGGTTCTGAGCTCATTAATGACATATACCAAAGCCAATGAGTCAGACTGGGTATTGTGCAGTACAAGACTGAATGTAGCAGAGCTGAGAGTGTACGCTACAGCAGCCACGCCAGGTCCAGCATTACTGAGATTGCATTTAAGTGTTGCTAATGACTGGATGGGAGAATCCTTGTGGTGTTGTAGAGGGATTTGATTGGATTTTTTTTACACACACACTCATATACGTACATACACACACACACACACATACACACACACACACACGTTTACAATTTAGATCCTAATGTTGGAGGACTGCAGTGCAGTGGAGCTACATTTTTGATTGCCATGTTGTCCTCGGGTCGACGTTAAGAGACCTCATTCAACCAGAGTGGTGGTGGGGGGGGGGGGGGGGGAGTTTTTGCTCACTCTCAGAACAGCTAGCCAGGCCAGCTCACCTACACTGACCAGTGGTCCTTAGTGTACCTGTGCCCCCTGGTTGACCTCCACAGAGATGGGGGGCGGTGTAGTGCCTCCCCAGTGCGGAGCTCAGTAGGCCATATAGAGGCGAGGCCATGGAAGCCGAGTCCTTCTCTCCCCATCCCTTGCACGAACAACTATCTCTCACTTGATGCAACGGGAGACTGACAGCATGCCTTACTGAAAAATAATATGTAAATAACCAATACATATCACTACTTAGTAAAGAAAAATACATATTTTTAATGTTAAATGATGCACAATGCTTTTGTTGTAAAATATGTTAATGAATAGCTTATATGAACTAACTTTTTTTTAGTTTTTTTTTTTAGTTTTGTTTTCAGAAGCTCTCTTGGGCAGTTAGCTCTGCATGCACTGATGGTTTTGATTGAAGTCTTGAGTTGGAAGAGATTGCTGAACAGTGTGTGTGTTTCTCTCTATCTCTCTCTCTCTCTCTCTCTCTCTCTCTCTCTCTTTCTCTCTGTATGCGTGTGTGTGTGTGTGTGTGTGTGTGTGCGTGTGTGTGCGTGCGTGTGCTTAAGTGTTTCTTTCTAGCCCTGTTATGTAGTATTCAGACTATGCAGTGACAACACAGCAAGCTCTTTCTCAATGCAGACAAATCATAGCCAAATTTCTATTGAAACCAACTTGTGTGAAACCTCCAGAGCAAACCAAACCCAAATACCAGAGCTGAGGCTGATC
>NC_085010.1:29087244-29097244 GCF_963854185.1 Sardina pilchardus | reverse complement strand
CATTTAGATGTGAAGATATAGTATATGGTTATTCATAGCCTTTTCTTATTTTGAAATGGTCTCAATGTCTCTTGTATTCCATTTTAAATCTTGTGTAAATGTAGTATTTTCTAACTAACCTGACACAAAAACATAGCGCTGGATCAAGGCTGTTCCAATTGAAGGTTGTAAAACAAGTCCAACATTCAATGGGGCGTCTGGTTTATTGTCTCTTTATGCGGTGTTGTTCTGTAAGCTCATTATTTTGCACGTGTTCCTCTCTCCTCTCTCCCCTCCGTTGCTGTGGTCAGGTGAGAACGAGTCTTGGCACACGCTGCCTGGCCGCCAATGCAGCACTAGCGCAGTGGTCCCAGCTACTGTATATGTAATGGTCTTCCTCTCTTGTAGTGAATTAATGATGTGATGAGATATCCTGACAGGCAGGCCGATTCAAAAAGCCCTAATTCCCAGTTAAAGAATGCCAATACAGCCTCAAAAGGTTTGCTAAAGATAGACCACTGCCAAACCAATTAGAAAAGGTAAGTTATTTTGTACTCGAATGGAACATAAGGCATGTCAATGCTGAGAATAATGGTTGTCTGTGTGTCTGTTTCACCAGGGTGCTTCATTCAATGGAAGTAAAACAGTGGGTTTGACTTAGATTGGGAGGTTAAGATGTAGCCGTCAACAAAGAGACTGCTCAGAGGAAAAGGAAATGATGTGCTCATGCAGTAATTTAGGTTCAAAGTCCTCTCTGGAGCACAAAAGAGTTTGCCTCTTGAATTATTCTCCCTGAGAGAAGCTGAACATGGCAGCAGGCTTTAGAGAGGAAATGATTGCTCGCGACCTCCATGACTTGAATGATAGACAGGCATCCACTTGAATGAGCTTATGGGTTTTCAAATAATAAAAATGCCATTATGTGGAAAAGGGATACTTTCGCTAAGATCCAGGGCCTGGACTTACTCAAGGAGTCTTTTGAAGCAGTAGTTTGGTCTCCCATGTTCACAGTGTCAATAACTGCATTGTGAATGCTTAATGGTGATAAGTATAGGCCAAGGACTAAGAAACTCTTGTTCGCCTACAAAAAAAGCCATCTTTGAGATCTGGTATATTGTGATTATTCCTATGGAAAAGTAACATGGCGATTTTGAATGATTGCACCTGTTCAATGCTCGCAGCCTTCTGCCTTCGAGTGGGTACTGTGATCTTTGGTACAGTATGTTAAGACGGCATACTTAGATTTTTGCTACCACAGAGCTAACTTGCAATGCAACTTGCCATATAGTTAGCTTCAATTAACACCCACATCTCCTTATATGGCAGCTTTGGTTCCTTTTTGTAATTCTTTTTTTTTTTCGAAGTTCAGAGGTTTATTGGCCTATCTTCTGATTAGGTAAGTCTAATGTTTCACGATTCTCTTAATGTTTTTGTTTTTTTAGCATGGTAAGTGCAAATGATGACGAGCTAACCGTTGATGTACAGCAAAGATTCTAGAGCGGAGCAAGATGGATCAGGATTCCCACGGTAGCCAGCTTCTGTGACGACACCTGAGCTTACCAAAATGGCGCCCATGAAGTCATAGAACGTGCTTCAGCATATCGTATTATCCGGCCTGTGATCCATCTTGCTCTGTTCTAGAATCTTTGATGTACAGTGTGAAAGGACGATAATAGGCACACCACCAGGCCAGCACTAAACTCCGAGCGTGGTAAACAAAATGGGCTATTTCAGGAGGTAAAATCCCCAGTAAGAGCCTAACCAGATTTTGTTCAAATCTAAGGGAGTAGCGCGGTAGCTCTGTTTTGTTTGAAAGTCAACAGAAGTGACATTACCCAACATTGCTTAACACCTTTAATTAGGCCTATATAACTCTGATCATGGCTAAAAGTTATATTTATGTCACCCGTTTCACCCATGGAAGTTGTTCATACATGTGTGTGTGACTGTGTGTGTGTGTGTGTGTGTGTGTGTGTGTGTGTGTGTGTGGTGTTCAGAAATGCAGCCTTTTGAAAAGTGCATGGTGTTCTCTCCGTGTCTTCATGGAGAGGTGTCTAGTTTATGTTACAGATTACAAGGCATGAGAAATGACATGAAGGAGAGCCGAGTGCAGCCCACACAAAGCCCAGCTCCCACACACTGATGGGACTGAAAAAAGACACTGCTTCAGTGTTCCATCATCTGCCCATTATGTTGGTTTCAGAAGGACACATTTATTCAAAGAGTTACCGATACCTCGCCAGTTACCTTACCTTACGATACCCAATATGCAGAATTTAACATGTCTTCCCATTTACTTCGTTTAATATGGCTTTGTTCAAATGCGCCAGGTGCAAAAGTACTGAGTACCGTTTGAAATTTCACCCAGTTTTAAACCTGCCATGGTTTCAACCTGCTTCCGATTGGTTCCCTCATTATGTCTTCATCTGATTGGCTCTCTGCCCAGGCAGTCGGGGCAGCACTGGCTGGTCCAGTTAGTTTAATTCTGATGCCTCTTGTATTTGGTCTGGCAAGGTTGGGTCCAAATGCAGAGAGGCCATTTTATAGCAGCTGCATATTGCTCTTGTCAGCTTGGCATCTCATAGTCATCTGAAATATACTGAACAAGTGGTGGCATTGCACAAGTTGCACTTTTTTGCTTCTTCTGTTTCCTTTTACACAGAAGTCTTTCACTTGTTTGTTTTAGGCTACTCTTACACTTTCACTTTTTGTATATTGTTCGTCTCTGACTTTTCCTTCTGTAGATATGTGTTGTTCTGTCACCTGTCATGGTATGATAGCTGGTTTCATCTGGTCCCTTTCCACAGGTGTATTGTGTGTCAGTTATTACATGTCATCTCACCTTTTGACATTGATTGTTTTATAGAACGTGTGCGTGTGTGTGAGGGTGATAGTTCATAAGGTTGTGTGTCAGTTATTACATGTCATCTCACCTTTTGACATTGATTGTTTTATAGAGCGTGTGTGTGTGCATGCATGTGTGTGAGGGTGATAGTTCATAAGGTTGTGTGTCAGTTATTACATGTCATCTCACCTTTTGACATTGATTGTTTTATAGAGCGTGTGAGTGTGTGTGTGTGTGTGTGTGTGTGTGTGTGTGTGTGTGTGTGTGTGTGTGTGTGTGTTTGTGTGTGTGTGTGTGTGTGTGTGTGTGTGTGTGCAGGAGTTGCTCCATGCCTGCGACCTTATTGCCATGTCAGCTCATGATAACAGGCACACGGGTGTGTGTGTGTGTGTGTGTGTGTGTTGCTCCATGCTTGCGACCTTATTGCCATGTCAGCTCATGATAACAGGCACACGGGTGTCTCATGAGTGTGTCAGAGTCGTTAGTCTCCCTGCAGCTGCACAGGCGGCTCCCCGAGACCGGCATCATGCCTCTCCGATAATGAATGGATAATGAGCGGAGGGAAGCCGCAGCCTGGTAAACAGAGAGATGGATTTAATGGATTTCAGTCCAAGTGTTTAGACTGAACAAAGAGCCACATTTCCCCCCTTTTTTTGGGCTGTTTTAGAGAAAGCCAAACAAAAGGGTGGGTCCGAAAAACCCCTGGTACAATAAGATAGATTAAAGATCAGAGCCGTCTGCAGTGGACAGGTCCTTAGACTTCATGTGGAATTGGAGTGTTCCGGTCCTTTGTTCCGTGTCTCGTCTAAGCTCCCACTGGCTCAGCTATGGGAAATCATTTCCCACTCCGAGATTAGTTTAGTAGTCTAGGCATTGTTAAAAAATACATAACATGGGAACTGCTGCTACAGTGCTCATTGTATAATGTATAAGGTACCACCAAAGATCCTTGATCCTCCGCTTCAACCCTCTCTGGTACCATAACAACAGAGGCATCAGTTGATCATCATTTCAGTGTGCACCTGTACCCGAGCTCAGGTAGCCTATAGCATGTCTTATCATTGTCAAATTAAATTAGCCACACTGTATAGACCTATAGGCAATTCCATAGCCAACCCCTTTAGATGCCACATAAGTAGTAAGGGAGTACATGTAGTGTACATATATGTGAGTACATGGAGTGTATGTATTATTTGGGAGCTCATTCCCTGTTATGTTCTCGGCATGTAAAACTAGGAAGGGAATCTTGTTTTGGTTTTTTTGTCTCTCTGTTTGGAGGACCATTAGAAGTCCTTGAGATAAAATCATGGAATGTTCTGAGCCGTACAGAACACCATAATGGACTCTGGCTGCAGAGGCCGATAATGGAGTAGGGGTCTTCTGTCGTCCACTCTTCTGAGAGCCCTCTCCTTACCCGAGTGGCCGTGGAGCAGCACACGCCACCATATGGTGCCACTGAGGACAGCGTTGAGTCTTGGAAGTGATGGATGGATCCAGCGAGACGCCCTTTTTCATTTCCTTCCCAGTGAGGGGGGCTGTGAGATAGGCGGCCCAACCTTATGAATCACCTGTGTGTGTGTGATGTTTGGGCCGGCCAAAGACAGCGGGCCGCTCGGACCCTCACCAGGCTGTGAGAAATGGGGTGTCAAAAGTCACTACAGGGCAAGGTGACACAGGAGAGCGCTTGAGTATGATGAGATTATCAAGCTGTGCATGTTTGTGCTAGGGTATTTGTAATAGTGTTTGTGTGTGTGTGTGTGTGTGTGTGTGTGTGTGTGTGTAGGTGTATGAGGAGGAGGATCTGCATGTTTTTCTGGCCAAATCAACTGTTTGTGCGTGCGTAAGCTATTTTTTATGATTAATTTCACACGTTTGCCTACACAGGCCTGAAGCCATGTTCTCGCATGAGTCCACTGACGCCAGAGCAAGACAAGGAGAAGAGTCATTTCCCTTCTGCCTTCAACACACACACACACACACGAGGCCAGGAGGCGGCTCATGCCATGCCGTGCCCCCACAGAGCGCCCACTCCCCGGGTAGCTTAGTCACGCGCCCGGCCACCTGTCCCTCTGACTCCACAGAGGCAAGGGAAGCCCCGGTGACCCAAAACACCCCCCCCTCGCACCCCCCCCCCCCGTCCCCTACGCACCCGAGCATTCACACACGCGCCGCGCGCGGGTCCGTTTGTCCGTCCGTCACTCCCCGAGTCACTCCGCTGCGGTCCCCCCTTCTGTGTGACTCACAGTACCGCGCACGCACGCATGTCGTCACTGTAACCAGGCAACAGCAGAAAAAGGGCCTGTTTTTTTTGTTTTTTTTTTCTGTTTTTTTTTTCCCTCGATGTGAAGGCGGGCTTTCTGCTGAGCCATAAACGCACTCCTCGGAGACACCACTCCACAAAAAAAAAAAAAAAAGAAAAAATATCAGAAAGCCCACAGCCTCCTGGAATGGGTTGTGACTCAAAAGGGTAATTTCACTCACAAATATAGACGTGGCCCGGCCGGCACACACACACTCGTCTCCGCTGCTCCGGTGTGCCCCGCGCGCGCGCTGCTCCTGGCAGCTTTAGGTTGGGCGCCATATGGCCGAGCTCGGCCAGGCCGCCCGCCACCGCGGAGGTATTTTTGGGCTCCGCTCTGATGAGTTGATCAAAGATCCATCTCTGGTGGGAAGACTCATAATCCAAGCTCTGGATCCTTGCCTGACCTTAAAGAATATTCAATAACACTGATATCACTTGGCATAAACAAACATTTGCCTATGCAAGACTTGCAAAATAGTAGTTTGCATACAATTGCTTTTTTTTTGTTGCTAAATGACAGGGCTGGATAAACACATGTAATAGCTCTTTATTTATTTTGATGTACTACCTTCATCTAAGTCGAGGGTTAAAAGCTGATATTTGTAAAGAGTTTGTCCTGAAAAAAAAGATGTAAAAGAGCTCTGCTACTTGTTCAATGACTGAAGGAGTCTCAGTGGTAAGTTTATGCAAAAAGGCAATTTCTTCGCTCTAATGGTTGTACTGCTTTCAAAGGCTGCTCTGAGAGCGAGCGAGTGCAGTAGTCTGTGACAGCAGTAGCGTAGATCAGAGAACAATTACCACGACATTCAAACCAGGTCACCTTACACACTTCTTTTCCCTCCACAGGTTCTTTTCCACAGCGTCTCCATGGTTTCCATAGGACATTATAAGATAATTGTGACCTTAAAAGATTTGATTTCCTTTTCCTGCCTGGATACAAAGGAGAGAATGGCACGTGTCCTTAGCACGCTGGAAGCCTTGAGAGACGAGGGCAAGTTGTGTGTGTGAGGTGTAAAGTGTGTGTCTGGCGGTCGTTGCCTCTGTAGGGTGATGGAGTGGAGAGACCAGGAGCCACCCTGCGTGAGTGATAAGGCGGAGGGCCACACACACACCTTCTCAAGGAGAGCGCACGCACGCGCCTCACCTGTCACACACACCTGCCACAACACCCCAACGTTATTTCATCTTCTTGCATGTACACAGAAAACACACACACTCCAGCACACACACACACACTCCAGCACACACACCATCAAAAACACAATGGTTTATTTATTCAGAGAAATGCTGCAGATACCGTCTTGCTGTGGAATGTTTGGTTCGATCACCAGTGATACCCAAGTGGAATGTATTCCTCGTTATTACTGAACACAATCTCCATTCCCTCGTTTCAAGACGGCATGTTCATTTCTACACTTTGGCTGAGACATGTCGTAATGCCACACACTGCCATTTGACAGCATTAGATAATGCGTGTGGGGGAGCCGAGGGAACCTCAGTCCTTAAGAAGACGAGACAGGTGAAATCCTGTCTCGCTATCTTGAAAGTGAGAAATCGCACCTTTGAAATCCGGAGGGTATTCATCTTTCTTGAGATCACACCAAGCGCAGCAACAAATAAATGTTCCACAAGCACCCAGGACAATAAAGCAGCAGCCGCAGGGGTAGAAAGAAATGTCTCTTCTGTTGTCTTTCATGAGACAGTTTTTTTTGTGGCATCGTAAGTCAAGGCGGAAGTGGAGTTTTGAAGTCATCAGTTTTGAAAGCAGTCTTCCTCTCTCTGATAAGAAAACAGCTGAGTCATGTTTCTTCTTCCCTCTTGAGTGACAGGTCTTGTCAGGGGTGACTGGCGTCATCCAAAGGGCCTGACCTCGCGCTCACTCACCCTGGTGCCCCAGGGTGGCTGGCAGTGACATTGACTGGCAGTGCCCACCGTCCACTTGGTCTGCCACCAAAAACCCACCCACCCACCCACCCCGACCCATCTACCCCTCAGCCCATCAACCCCTCAACCCCCCACTCCTCTGCTTACTTGCTTTTGGAGTCAGCCAAGCGAACCTCAGCCTCTGTTTAGCAGCTTGCCAGCCCCCACACACTTGTTTACACCCCCGCGAGCCACTATCGCTCGTGTGACACGTGGGAGTTCCTTTTCTGTGACACACTTTGGGGTTGTTTGTTTGATCGGGAACTCTACAACCCCGCAGACGTTCACATGAAATTCACAAATCTTACTGTTGTTGTTGCACCTGCTAAAATGTCTGCTTTATCATGTTCCATCCTGTCCATGCTGTTTCTGTTCCTGCTCGCTGATGAATTTAATTGGATTTACTTTACTGTGAACTCTTCTTTTGAAAAGTTAATTTGCAAATCCAAACATAGGCTAATTATTTACCGTGAGGAATATTCCACAAGACTTGCGTTTGAGCAAAGATGGAAAGGTTGAACCTGATGCACGTCTGATGGCTGTTTATATTAAGCTCTGTGTGTCATGAAAGAAGTTGCATTAAATTTTAATCCCTGTTCTTTCAGTGGCAGTCATTTTAAGGGGAACGACATTAGGGCTTCTGGACTTTGTGACAAGTCGGTTTTCATCCTGACAGTTAGAGCACGGCCAGCAGACTTTCCGCTCACAACTGGTGTACAGCTCTACAGCCCAGCCAAGTGGAGAGTTTCCCTCTTATGTCACAAGCCATCTGACTATATGGACTCAAATTGGCTTCACAACCGCTCGATTTGCTGCAGAGACACCAACACTGAGCTCTACATCAAGAAAGTTCATCTGGAGGGCAGTCGAAGGGACTCTGCTCCTCCCTGGGACAGAGGCCTGTTTAAGCGTACCATCTTATTGGTGTGCCCTGCCCATGAAGATAGGGCTTCAGAATGGATCAAAATGGCAGCGTTGGTTCATTCAAAGAGGTTGCATCAGTCTGAATGGCAAATTTGAGAAAGAGTAATGGTGTTCTGCTTAAAACAGTCTGTGGACAGTACTTTTTCAAGGACAACTTTAGTCTAAGAGCAACTTAGATAATGGGGGTAAACTATTGTTGAGAACCATAGCAACAGATATTGAAGTAGTTTTGAGTGAGACGGAATAGACATTTGAAATGTAATAAAAAATAGCATACAGCAATAGCTGTACGTTATTTAGTACACACTACACAAAGCTAAAACTACTGTGGTTTGTCTTCAGGGACCATCTCCACCGTGATTCTCACAGACTGAAGTCACACACTTGCAGTAGGCTGAAACGTACAGTATTTCTGTTAATGGACATGGTCCAATAAAAAGCTTGGGAGTGTGATTTTTCAAGTTAATTTAACCTTCTCCACAGTATCACACAAGTGTAATGATATGTTGAGCCTGGTCAGTGGCTTAAAGTAGTGATTTACTTTGACCTAGCAAGATTGCCCTCCAGGCTACTATATGCTCTTTTGTTGTATGCATATTCCAGTCTTACTCAAAACTACTACAATTAACATTGTTTTGGTCCTCAATTCAATATCAACCAAAATGAACCTTAGGATGTTTTTAGACCGGAATTTTCTTTGATGTAGTAATATAGCAGTAGGCTCTCATTTAATGTGACACTCTCAGGTATTCACCTGTAGTTAAGGCGAGAGGAACAAAATATTCGAAAGCTTTGAGGATGGTGACATTCCACACTCCGAGATTAGAGGTCAGTCTCTGGCTTCGTTCTCTCCCCGAATCTCCCCGGTCTCAAGTCTTCATTTCCCCTTTGATAGTTCTGACCCAGATCAGTCAAGTTACACTCTGTCACCCGGCTGCTTTAAAAAGGCCTTTGCTGTTGTCTGGGGGGCTCTTTTGAGGGAGACATGGCCATTGTCATGTCTGGGTCTAGTTAATGTCTCTGGCATAGTCGACACATGTGGGCCATGGCAGCCCTTTCCCTGCTCGCTATAATAATTGAGACAAGATGCCACCGCGTCACTCCTTGGTATGTAGAGAACACCAACTTGCCCTTAAGCAATGGTTCAAGATATTTTTTGTGCCTCATCACCGTTAGGGAAACAATAGACAGATTGTTGTTGTTTTTTTTCCTTGAAGAAGCGCGGAGACTCGCGCTACCGGCGTCCTCCGAAACCTTTTGCTGTGCTTCCTTTCCATTGTCACCGCTGCCAGCGCTCTGTGCTTTGCTCATGCCACTTTCAAAAGAAGGCTGCGGCTCCGTCGTGCTGTCGCCACAGATGCTGTGGACGTGTGCCACCGTCTCCCACTGCGTAGCAGCTTAGCGAGCCGTTTTTATTAGGCCACTAACCCACACAGGGAACTGCTCTGAGTCCTCCGAGCCAGCAGGGGGGTTTGAGCTGCAGGAACCTCAGGCGTGCCATCAAAGTTATTTTCGTCGAGGGCCTCTCAGAGGTGTCGGGAAGTTTCCCGAGCTGTGATTATGCCAGTGAGGCTTGTCCTCCTTAATTGCAAAAGTCTCGAGCAAAAAGGGGCAACCTGCAGAGAAAAACATACCTTTCAGAAATGGCAGTCATCTCAAAGACACAAATCATGTTTCTACTGAAAAACACACAGGGACACGAACACTTCTGTGAGTAGATGGAATCAGTTTGTTGAGACACAAGAAGTATGCCTTGGGGCATGAATGTGATAGAAGCAGCGTGTTAAAATGCAAGAGACAAGCACTGTGTCCCAATTCATTGGCAAATGCTTTGAAGAATGTGTTCTACAAAGAACGGGCCTTCCGTGAACACAGAGATCAGACCTGGCTAAACCAACCATTTTCTGAAATGAGGTTGTCTAGCCTACAGAGGAATTCCTAATTGTATCTGTACCAGTTGTTTACCTTCGACCAGAGCCGTATAGATCTCTATACGGCTCTGCCTTTGATTGACATATGTCACTCCT
>NC_085010.1:29072244-29082244 GCF_963854185.1 Sardina pilchardus | reverse complement strand
GAAAAGAACAACACTGACAAAATACAGAATCAGTGACCATAACCTACACATTGAAACGGGCAGACATAGACAAACGTGGGTCCCTAGGCATATGAGAAAATGTAGTTACTGCTTAAATGATGTAGAAAACGAGGAACATTTCCTTCTCAATTGCATTAGTTATACATCTGTAAGGGATTCCTTTTTTGCCTAATTCAAAAAGCAAATCGCAGAATTTGAAAATCTATCTCCTCAAAGGAAAATATATATATTAATGGGAGAGGAACCAAGCTGTACATGCCTAGCTGCAGATTACATTATGACCTGCCATAAAACAAGGGAAAACTTAAGAGTAGGCCCATAAATAGGTGTTTTTATAAGTTTTTGTTGTTGTTTTATATAAGTTTCTTTTTCTACAGTATACAGTAGTACTGCTGAACTTATTACTGTCATTTTCTCTTACATAAATAGGCGTTTTTATAAGTTTTTGTTGTTGTTTTCTATACGTTTCTTTTTCTACAGTATACAGTAGTATTGCTGAACTTATTACTGTCATTTTCTACTCTTACATTCTACTCTTTTGATTTATCATTATTATTATACTTTACTTGTATACATGTAAATGCGAAAAATGCAGCTATTTCACTCAAATTGATTGATATATCTGTAAGAGTAGGCACATAAATAGGTATTTTTTATAAGTTTTTGTTGTTGTTTTGTATACGTTTCTTTTCTACAGTATAATAGCCTACTACTGCTGAAGCTATTACTGTCCTTTTAACGTAATTTACGATCTACTATTTGGATATTATTATTATTATTATTGTTGTTGTTTTTGCAATTATTTCATTTTTATCCCCTTACTAATGTAAAGTTGATTATTAACATGTTATTCTTGTAGCTTTGGCAACAATGGCTTGACACATTCATGCCAATAAAGCAATATTTGATTTGATTTGATTTGATTTGAGAGAGAGAGAGAGAGAGAGAGAGAGAGAGAGAAGGTGAGTAAGAATGTGAAGGACAGAGTTAGTATTTGGACCTATGGCAGGTAACTGAAGTAACTATTGGGCACCGGTAAATATTAGACATGTGCTGCCGTTTGGGGCTGCGGTTCTGTTATGTCAGACTAAACGAAAACGTTTTTCCCACTAAATTTGCCCCGATGTCTGTTTGTCAGGAATTCATAGCTCTCTCTCTCTCCGAGGTCAACTGTCCCTGTCCTGGCTCAGCCTGCTGTTGCTATAACTGTACCAGTGGCTTGTCCCTGGGGCCCTAACACGCGTAAACACGGGCGGCCCCGCCATCTTGTGCCTTTCCTTCCCAGCATCCCCGGTGCCTTGTTCCTGGCTCGCCCGGACGTGTTCCGCCGACATATGGCGGCCATCTGGCCCGCGCCCTGGCAACGGCGAGAACACATTCCAGGCCTGCGGGTAGCGTTAACCCCCCCGTGTCACCTCTCCTGCAGGCAAGACAAACAGCGGCTCTGCCCGGGCGCGGAGCGAAGGGTTTGCGTTGGCGCCGCTGAATGTGATTTTGAGAATGAAATGGTGCATTGTCCAATTACCTCACGGCCCTGAAATCTGGAGCAGAGGCTCCTGCCCGCTCCCTCCACTTTTCCCTGCTTGTTTCCGTGGAGTCTGTATCTCTTGTTTCCGTGGAGTCTGTATCGCTTGTATTCTCCCTGTCATGTTTGTCTCCTCTCCTCCTCTCCCTCCTCTGCATAATTTCAGACATCCATCCTTGTGTTCCTTTTTCTCTCCTCCCTCTCTCTCTCTCCATCCCTCCCTCTCTCTCCCTCTCTCTCCCCCACCCGCCTCTTTCGTGCTGTCTTCCTGCAGAGGAGTGTTTTTATTCTTGCAAACAGCCACTGGCAGCTTATGGTCTGCCACCCCTCCACCCACCCACCCACCCACTCTCTCCCACCCTCACCCACCCTCACCCACCCACCTACCCACCTCCTCTGCTGGACCCTCCTCCCTCCTCCTCCTCCCTCCTCCCTCCCCCCTCCTCCTCCCTCCTCCCTCCTCCCCCCTCCTCCCTCCTCCCTCCTCCTCCTCCCTGCCCCTTGCTCCAGCCGCTGGCAGCAGGGCACGTTGGTGCTCACGCTCATGTTCACACACTTGGCGCCCCTCCCAGACCCCTGCTGACTGCTGCTGACTGCTGCTGCTGCTGCTGCTGCTGCTGTCGGTGCCCCAGGGGCAGATACCCGCCACGCCACTGCCACAATGTCACCACAGTCGACAGGGACCCAACCACCCTCCTGCCCCAACCCTCCGTGTGTGTGTGTGTGTGTGCGTGTGTGTGTGTGTTTGGGTCTGTGTGTGTGTCTGTGTGTGTGTACGTGTGTGTGTGTCTGCGTATTTGTGTGTGTGTGTGTGTGTGTCTGCATATTTGTGTGTGTGTGTGTGTGTGTGTGTGTGTGTATTTGTGTGTGTGTGTGTGTGTGTGTCTGGGGGGGTCAGCCTAATTCATGCAGACGTTCCCATGCAAGAATCGATGCGGTCCACACAGCCGCCTACTCCTGTTATATTCCAACTGGGCTGTTTTTCAGACCGAGCGTGCTGCACAGGGCTGTGTGTGTTTTTTTTTTTTTTAAAACGTCCTAAACGTTTTTGCACCGTTTTCACACCGTTTTCACACATCCTCGCACTGCTGCAGCGGCTCAGGCCGTGCATGGTGCACCACTCCCTCGCGCGTCTCCTCCACGGCCGCTATAGTTTTATGAGGGCCACAGAGTGGAGCGTGCGAGAGGCCCAGGAGGCTCTGGCATCAGCTGACATGCAGGCATGGCTCCATATGGGCTTCTGGTAGCCGGGTCATGGCGGTCAGATGCACTCTAGCATGCCCCATATGGGCTCTGGAATGCACTCAGGATCAGGCCAGATTGCCACGTTCCAATGTATTTGAATGTGCTCTGCTAAAGGTGTGTGTAAGCCTGTATACAGTAATTTCCTGTGTATTAGCCGCATTGCGTATTAGCCGCAGGACAGTGTTTTATGCAAGATAAAATAAACAAAGCCATATTATCACCATATTAACTGCTCCCCTGTATTAACCTCATAGCTGAAGAAACTTTGCAAAATCAATGTATAAGCTGTGGCTAATAGTTACGGTAGTACTGTAGTACAATAAATACTTATTGGTAAATCATACAACTGCTCCAAGCTATCGGGTTTATGATGTGCTTTGAACAGCAACTCGCACGGTCACAGAATATAACGCATCACATAATGAATATTGTGAATATGCACTCGATATTCAAATCTCCACCATCTATCTAGCTGTAGCATTGAGCTGAGTGTGCATCAGTATAATACAGCAAATAGACGTCTGCAATTCTGGAGTTTACTTTTGTGCTGCGCGGCTGGCTGGGGGCCACGTCCTCGTCTCCGCGTTTGTTCACGAGTCCTGTGAAGGATGAGGGGGGCGGGGCTGGCGTCTGCTGCGCTGCTGTTAGCCTTCAGACACACATCTGGACACAGGAGAGGAGCAGCCTCATTGTTGGTCCATTAGCATTCGCGCCGCTCGCGCTCTCCCAGTGTGTGTGTGTGTGTGTGTGTGTGTTCATGGCCACCCCAGTGTCTGATGCGTTGACACAGCAGACATCCCCTATAGCTGTTTACTCGCTGGCGCGGAGCCTGCTGCTGCCTGGCTGGTTTCAAGTGCCTGGCATGTCACGGACGGGGGGCCTTTTATTTAAGAGAGAGTGAAAGGGAGAGGAGAGAGGGAGAGAGTGAAAAGGAGAGGGAGAGAGGGAGAGAGTGAAAGGGAGAGGAGAGAGGGAGAGAGGAAGGGAGGGAGACAGATTGAGTGCATAGGAGCTATTGTTATTTTTCATTTCTGGATGTGAATGTGTGTAATTAGTGTGAACAGTGCTGCTTTATTTAGTGTTTGTGTGTGTGTGTGTGTGTGTGTGTGTGTGTGTGTGTCTGTGTGTGTGTGTGTCTGTGTCTGTGTGTGCGTGCGTAACTGTGTCACTGTACATCTTGTTTGTAAGTCTGAGTGTGTGTGTGTGTGTGGAGTGTGGAGAGATAATGCTCCATGACTTCCTCCCAAACCTCCCATGCTCACCTCCCCGGCGTATCAGGGAGTCACAGCGTCAGGTGTACGGGAGTTACTCCCCTGGCTGTTTGTTTTTGTTGTATCACGGCTGTGCGCCTCCCCCTCCCCCCCCCCCCCCCCCCCGTGTGTGGTGTGTTGTTGCCCTTGGAGATGATGAGTCAGAAGATTCGGCGGCTCGGAGAGCACAGATGGAGAGGCAGGGCGATGGGAGAGGTAGCCTAGCATTCCTGGGACGCTGCGCAACTGATTACCCGCTGATTGCCAACGAGCTTCGGTACTTCAGTACCTACCGATTTGATGCCCACTGTGTGTGTGTGTGTGTGTGTGTGTATTTGTATATGTGTGTGTTGAATACGGTTGATTGTCACACTGCTGTGGTCTCAACCAAAATCTTGAGGGATGTGCACTTGAGAATATATTTGAAGGACACCTTTGGATTGAGAAAGGCCCCAGCAGTCTTTTTCATACATATTACTGTACGTATGCTGCGGGTACCTTTGACAGCATACAATAATAGGTGTTGCTCATCAGTGAGTAATTTGCAAAATAGCTATTAGTCATAAATGATCTGTGGTTGAACAAGGCCTATAATTGACATAAATGCATCAAAGCCTGTGCGCATCTTTTATGTGGAATGTGCACGGAGGACCGACAGACTGTCTTTACTCTGGCGATAGAACTCAGGCAACTGAAGTGTTGGCCTTTGATATTGTTTGGTGCTGAATGAACACGTCTGCCATCCAGCTGCCTGTGCCTCAAAGAAATCTCAGTCATCAAACAGCCCGTGTGCCTGGGACGTCACTCAAACAATAGGCCAGCTCCCCTCTTGTGACTTGTCTCATACAGTCATCTTGTCAGCCAATACAACAATACTTTGCTACTGTCTGTCCCTGTGCACAGAGCCCAGGCAAACCTGATTTGGGATCAGCCGAAGCTACGCAAAATAAAAAAAAAGAACGCCTACACCTACAATGTGGAAAAACATTGCAGAGATAAGTTTTATGAGGATAATCCCATGTTGATAGTTCATCAATATGCAGTTTTTAACTGTGGAAGAGTAGAAGGCCAGTCTGACCATAATAATGGATAAGAAAAAAAAGATTTCATTATGTTGAGATGATAATTTATCCCCAAGTAAACACCCACACATAAATTGTGCAGTGTTCCCTGATTAGAAGCCTGTTGGTCAGCTCCATAACACTTCAAATTAAGATGGTAGTGGGCTTGATTTATTAGTGCTAACCGGCAGGAGTCAGAATCCAATCCATGCAAAAAATACTGCTCGCCTCTGTTGTCATGGTGAAGAGAACACTGGAATCTGGAAAGGTGTGATTGCACATTCTACTGCTGACAGCTTTAGCAAAGCTGCATCTACAGTACAGTACAT
Source organism: Sardina pilchardus (assembly GCF_963854185.1). NCBI lineage: Eukaryota > Metazoa > Chordata > Actinopteri > Clupeiformes > Clupeidae > Sardina > Sardina pilchardus. Next base: position 29,076,813 of record NC_085010.1, on the reverse strand, counting down.
GCATGGCTTATTGAGTTTATGTAAGTAAAGTAATTAGTATATTAATAAATTGGATTTAGATTAGATAGGACGGCACACAGCAATTTGTTTATCACTGTACACACACACACACACACACACACACACACACACACACACACACACACACAGAGAGAGAGACACATACACATACACATACACATACACATACACATACACATACACATACACATACACATACACATACACATACACACACAGAGACACATACACATACTGTACACACACACACACACACAGAGACACATACACATACACACACAGTACACACACACACATTGGTGACTGGGCTTAGAGCTAACAGAACTGTGTCCCCTTTGTAATGTTTGCATAGTACTTAGCTTGATGAAACAATGAAATGTAGCATAATGTAAACCAATCAATACTCCCTAATGCAGTGTAAACCAATGAATATTCATATTAATGAAGAACACTAGGTCTGTTGCCCGTTTGATTCTTGTTTCCCTAGTACACATACGCATTTAGGCTCAATTTTATTTCCCCTGTACACATACGCGTTTAGGCTCAATTCTATTTTGGTCTTTGTTGTTCAGGTGTCAGAGTCAATTGTCTCAGCTCTGCTCCGAGCTGATACAGTGGAAGTCTCCCACCAAGAGGGAGAATTTGTGTTGGATTGTTAAAAAAAAAAAACTGATGAGTTATGGCCAGCAGTGACCCCCACATAAAGAGATCATTCAGGCAGGGAAATGTGTGTCCCACTTAGAGCAAGGAGAAACTCCTTGAGGAAGAAATAAAGGCAGGAGGGGAAGGGGATTCACTGGTGCATCTCTGACTAAGCTTAATCTGGTGGCCCTGTTTCCAGCGTTAGCCAGGCATGCAGTGGAAAGGAGAAAGGAAACACCCAACATTTCTTTTCCTCGCGCATAGGAAAAAAGGGGCCATGGTAAATGAATGCGTGCTGACAGAAAGTGCCTAGTCTGCAAAATGAGTGTGTGTGTGTGTGTGTGTGTGTGTGTGTGTGTGTGTGTGTGTGTGTGTGTGTGTGTGTGTGTGTGTGTGTGTGTGTGTGTGTGCGTGCGTGCGTGTGTATGAGTGTGTGTGTGTGTGTGTGTGTGTGTGTGTGTGTGTGTGTGTGTGTGTGTGTGTGTGTATGTGCCTGTGTGGAGGGAGGGGGGCCTGTGACAGAGGTAGACCTTTGCTTTGATGAATTCACAGCCGGGGCTGTTTATTTACGAGCGTTTGGAGGTCCCTCATTGATTTCATTGTGGAGCAGTCAGCCAGCAGTTTCATGTTGTAAAATAAGCTGAAAGTACATGCCAAGACTTCCGCTCATTGGACTTCTAATTGGTGAAGATGGAATCCCTAACATGTGTTAAACATCCCACCTTGCTTATTACATCTGTTTACATTACATTACTGTATTACATTGCTTATTACCAAGTTGCTTATTACAACTGTTTTTTTCACCACTCCAACACCTCTCAGCATGTCAGGAAACCCGTTTAGTGTATGGCCATAAAAGGGCAGTCACTTTATAGAATGGCCTTTCTGGTTCCTTTTTCTGGTATATTTCTGCTGTCGCCATTATTGTTAGGCTTTCTTGCCTGCAGCTGGAACTCTTGTTACATGCTGAGCACCGCTCACGAGGGAAGTACCTTTCGACTGGATACCTTCCAAATGACAAATCTTCGCCCGAAGCTCTGGCTTGAGGTCCACCTGTCAAACCCTCCTGTTGTGACAGCAAGAATAGTAATTGAAGCTTCAGCTATAGGGACCTGTGAGCGTATATATGGAGGACTTTTCAGTTTGTTGCAGGCTCACGTCGAGTGCTTCACAACACTTCAACTCTCCTCCTCTGTACAATCAATATGCTGCACAATTTCAAACTCACCCCCTTCCCCTGCCACACTTCCAGTCCGTGTTTCTCTCGGTTGATGTGACTTGGAGGGTTTGAAGGTGTTCTTGCCTGAGAAGATCTTCTTCAGCAAATGTCTTGGGGCAGATGGGGGATTTCTGCAAGTGTGTTCAGCAAACACCGCTGGGCCCTTGAGCAAGCAGCGGTCAGTCTCGGGGGGCTTTCTGCCTCAATCCGCTCAGAGCTACCTGCTACCACCCTCGCATCCGCTCGCCCGACGACCGCCAGCTCCATCCACCTCCGCCTCCAACCGCACAACCACTGGGCAGTTCTGCCCGGTTGCCATGGAGACTAGCTGTTAATATTCGGAGTGAGTTTCTGCCTTATGGGAGAGAGGCTGTGCACGTCAGAGACAAATCAATGGGACATTCCTAAGAGTAGTCAGATATGCCAAGCTCAAGGAAGGGTCTGGGGTCACTGAAAACCTCAGGTGTACTTGTAGCAATCTTACTGGTCTATGGCCAATTTCGGAGTTGATCGCATCCAACATCCAACATGATGCCTTTTTAAGGAGAAGTGTCCAACACCATCTCCACTGGCAGCTCTGTACACAGCCTGGAGATTAGGCAGTAGAGTCTTTCATGTGGCAGTGGGCAAAACATTGGCTGCAAAGTGAAATAGTGCATCCAGCTGAATGAGCTCACACAAAACATGGTATTTTCCTTGAAATAATAAATGTCACGATAAAGATTCCAAAGTAGTTTTCTACATAAACGATACATGTGGCTGCAGGAATTGAGGTTCTGAGTGATGTCTTGTGGACTAATTTAAACCCATGATGAAGGCTACTGTTTAATAGAAACACAACTGCAGGTTTTCACCTCAGCAACCATTGTCATTTTCTTAGGATAGCTTGAAGTATGATGAGGGATTTTAGTCTTCAGTCTTCATAATAAGGCACTTAATCTGATATTTAACCTGGTGTCTTTTTCTTTTTTTTTTTTTTAAATTTAGTCTCTGTTAATTTAATAAATGTAACAGGTGGAAGACCTGTGTTTCTCAGTATAAACAATACACTATAATATACACATTTTGATAACATAGTTATCTAAAGTTTCTGTACAGACCTACTCAGATGCTGAATTCCCTCTGCAGGTTTATGTAAAATGTATGGAGAACTTTCAGCCTTAAGTGAATTGCGCTCTACATAAAAAGGGCTCAGTGTTTTGTTTCAAACATGGCAATAGCAACCTTTTCCTAATGTAAAATCCATTTGTTCAAATTGGTGAAACACCTTCCCAGCTGGCTTTCAAAAAGCATCATTACTATAGCTCTCCGTCTTACTACATGCTGAAGAGACCCCCATTAGCCTCCGCGCAGTGCGGATTACCATGCCGAGATTGCTGCCAGCAGAAGGTCACAGCCCTCAGGAATTCGCTGTAGTTTAGTTGCTTTCCTCTGGGAATTGTGTTACGTTTTATTGTGCAGGAGCCCTAGCGATAAATGACACTGCTGGAGAAGACGCAATAGCTTAAAACAAAGATTTGGGGAAACTTTTCAGTCTGTTGTTTATTTCTCACACTAGCATGTATCAACCAGATGAGGGAAGGCTCAAAGAACATGTATGCGCTGGATGTGTGCTATAGTGAAGCGGTGGTCATATAGCCTACTGTACAGTATGTGCTGGAATGTGTGCTATAGTGAAGCGGGGGTCATATAGCCTACTGTATGTGCTGGATGTGTGCTATAGAGAAGCGGTGGTCATATAGCCTACTGTAGGTTTAGTCCTTTTTTTCTTCTTCAGTAAATCTGTGTCAACAGACCAGAGTGCACGGAGCTTAGTGAGCATGCAGCCCCAAGAGGATGACACGGAACCCTTGTTTTTGCTTTGTTCTATTGCCCACCCACTGCCCCGGACCCCTGAAAGGAGGGTAGGCCGGACACAGTTGTCTATGAATATCTCGAGAACCATATAGGGCCAAGGATGGCCAAATGTTGGTCTCAAGTGTCTCTAGATTCTGAATATGAACGTCAACTCATCTGAATGTCACTTAGCAACCGTAGGATGACTGCACACATGTAGACCTAGATGAGCTACAGTAAAAAGGTGTGCTCAAAATGTACCCCCCCCCCCCCACACACACACACACTCACAAGCGAACGCACAGAGAGAAGCACACACATACACAAAAGCAAATACACACTATGCACACAATCATTTACATGCACAAAAGTTGCAAGAGTAGGACATGCGGAGAAATTGACAAGCGTTAGTTATTTTTTTCGGAGAGAATGTGCAGGACTGAGCCACGGTCATATTTTTGTACCGCTTTGCGGTACATCTAGTTCCGGTATCTTCTTGTGCTATTGCATTTAGGAATAACAAAGCCATCACCAACAAATGATAAATGCACCATTTGGAGTTTATGGCATAGATAATGACTTTGCTGCGTTGTTTTAGTTCATTTCTCTCGTCCATCTGTTTAATTCTCTACCCACAGATGTTCACTCAATCAGAACTTTTTTGGTGTTTAGGTCACTAACTATTCCCGTAGGACTGCCATAGCAGTATGGGTTTAACATTCTTAATTGCCTTGGACACACTCAGTGTACTGTGCCTGTTCCACAGTGGCAGTTGCTATTTGAATAAAATCAGTTTCCTCTTGCAAAATGAATTCCTTGTAGCATATTTGGAGTGAATTCACTTAAGCAGA
>NC_085010.1:29057244-29064744 GCF_963854185.1 Sardina pilchardus | reverse complement strand
TCACATTTCAGATCAAATCCTTCAGTGGGAGAGAAGTAACAGAGAGGGTAAAAGCTGCGCCTGAAGTTGTTAGACCTGGCTCAACTTTTGTGACAAAGTAGTAAATTGGATGCACACAGCCAAAGCTCAAAGTCAGCCAACATTGCTCTCGGCTAACAAGGACGTTTCCAGTGTCATAACCTTATGGCAAAAGAGCTTTACTCTTCCCTCATTACAGCTTTAATCCAAAACTACGAAAAAGGCTGACTTAAAAAATACTGCAGTGGCTGTCCTTGAGACACATTTCTAACCTCTCCCTTTGTTCATACTCAACATATTTTGTCAAGGTGTGGGGCAGGGGATGATGTTGATCTGCCTGCGAGCCCAAAGCCCTGCAGGTTGCCTTGGTCAAAGGCATCCGCTGAGCAAATAAGCGGGTTAATGTAACACAGTCTCTGCCTTTAACAATGAGGCCCTCGCCCATCTAAACCACAGCTGTCTCAGCCCAGGCCCGGGAATATTTGGCTCTCAGCAGATTTGCGAGTGGAATGGGTGGGCTTTTCCTGTGTTGAATACAGACTCACTTTCACTCAAACGAAAGACTTGATTAATTCCACTACAGTGGAGTGGAAATGTTTTGCTCTAGTAAATACCTCTCTGGATATATTTGTAAGCAGGTTCTGGTCATGTTTCTTGTTTGTAGTTTGGACATGTTTCTTGTTTGTAGGTCTGCAGGCTTTGCTATCAATCTCATCTCTCGTTTTTTTTTCTCCTTCTCAATCAATCTCTTTTTCTCTCTCTTTCTGTTGTTCTCCCTTCTCTACTCTCTATATATCTGTGTGTGTGTCTCTCTCTCTTCTCTCTCTCTCTCTCTCTCTCTCTCTCTCTCTCTCTCTCTCTCTCTCTCTCTCTCTCTGTGTGTGTGTGTGTGTGTGTGTGTGTGTGTGTGTGTGTGTGTGTGTGTCTGTGTGTGTGTGTGTGTGTGTGTGTGTGTGTGTGTGTGTGTGTGTGTGTGTGTTGCTGGGGGTGTTTATATGTGTGCTTGTGTGTTTAAAAAGCAGTTACACACCCTAAACGCTTCTGGCAAAAATCATCCCCAAATGAATCATCTTTGTTTCTTGCCCATGAGGAGGTTAGATATTTTTAGGCCTGAGAACTTTGTCTTGGTTTAAAAAAAAAAAAATCCCTTCATACGGAAACTCACTTGAGGATAAACTTCTCCCTAGAACAAAATAGCCACACGATGTTCCTGTTTTCCAGTCTGGCTGTGCATTTCTGTCCATCTTGAGGTCACAAGTCGTTGAATTGTCTGATTGGGGAAACTAGGGCGCTCGGTTCGTTCAGTTCCTTTTGTTAGTTGCACTCGTCTTTTCCCTTCAACTATAATGAATCTCAGGGTGATTGTTTTCCTCTGGTATAAGTGTTGTTGTCTGTTAGAGCGACGTTTGAACAATAGGGCTTGTTGTCTGATTATTTTACTGCTGCTGCGCTATAGTGATCATCCCACTTGCTCCTCCGTCATTTTTGGTGATTGGAGAAATGTTTGTTTGTTTGTTTGGACAATTGAAAGGGAAAGTATTTTTCGTCTTGCTGAAAAATATGAGAATGAATAATTAATATGCATTTATATATACAGTACAACAATACAATATATGTGCTCTATGTTTATTGGGGAATACTTTATCTGAATTTCATTTTCAACACCAAAGCCTACATACAATATCTGCTCCCTGTGATAATCTTCTTCTCTTGTATTATGCCCTGTATGAGTCAGTTTTGACGCTGATATTAGTACCAGGCGTTGTGTACATCTTTGTCTTTGCCCTGCACCGTTTTGTGAGAGGGCAGTCTACATGTGATGATAATACTGAAACATGTAACACAAGGGCCCGGGGAGACTGACCTGTTTATTAGCCAAATACCAATATGTAAATGCTGCCATTTTCATGACTGTTTAGCAGTTAGTCATGCGCTTGTCATCAAAGGCAGTGTTCGGCCGGACTCCACTGCAGTGCTGTGCTGTGCTGTGCTGTGCTGTGCTGTGCTGTGCTGTGTGCACATGGTGGAAACCGCCAGTCCGGTGGCCATCACTCTCCCCTATCTCAGCCTCTCTGTCTGCCTCTCTATCGGGCCTGTCTCTGGGGGGGACATGCCCTTCAGAGCAGGCACATCCATCAGTCAAGCCCGGCACATCAGTCTACTTATTTTGATTTTTTTGGGGGTGGAGGCTGGCAGGAAATGTTTCCACATCAAGCCTGGCCCGAGTCCTTCGATTCTTCACAGCAGACAGGCCCGAGTAAAACAGATTTTTGCTCAATCGAAAGAAGGCCACAAGGCACCCGGCATTCGTTTCCGTCCGTTCAAACACTTGACGTTAACGTGTGATGGTGGTTAATTTCTTCCTGCCTCCCTCCCTCCCTCTCTCTCTCTCTCCCTCCCTCTCTCCCTCCCTCCCTCCCTCGCTCACTCAATCCTGTCTGTTTGTCTCTCCATCTGTCTCTGTCTCTTCCTCCATCTCCACTACATTCTCTGTCTCCCCCACTCTCTCAGAGGCCCAGCCAACCTCTGCCTTTACGAAATCATTAAAGTCAGCACTGCAACAGTTACTCACACTTTCCCCCAAATGGCTAGCATTACCCTTCTGCCTAACCCCGAGAGCATGGCAGCTTATTATTCATGATTCCACGGTGCCATGCCATGGCCTGTCGTCCACCCCTGCCTGCCTAACTGGAATATCTATGAGGAAGCTGAGCAACCCCTGTAGAATGTGTTGGCTACCAAGGAAACCCTCTGGGCTGATTAGACAGATAACACAGATCAAGTCAAAGGGGTAAATGTTGATGTGATTATGTCTTTGGATCAAAATGGTAAAATCAGCTGGACATCTAGTACCTGTAGATTGTGCTGTTTAACAGGGAACCCCCGCTGGACAATCACACCTAAAGCATCTTAATCCCCTACTTATCACTCCATTAACCTGACAGTGATGGACTCTACACATTTAGCTGTATGTATACTGTAGCTCTGTTCTGCCCGCTGTTGGTAATTATTTAAATACAGTTAGCATTATTCCTGCCCATAAAATACTGTAGAATTCTCATATGTGGAGTTAAGTTTACATATATATTTTGTCTGGATTTAACATGTTGTCATGTTGTCACATGTTGTGACCTCTGTATTAGTCTATTCAAAGAAGAACGCTCTGTCTGTCTGTCTGTCTGCCTGTCTGTCTGTCTGTCTCTGTGTGTGTCTGTCTGTCTGTCTGTCTGTCTGTCTGTCTGTCTGTCTGTCTGTCTGTCTGTGTGTGTGTGTGTGTGTGTGTGTGTGTGTGTGTGTGTGTGTGTGTGTGTGTGTGTGTGTGTGTGTGTGTGTGTGCGTGCGTGCGTGTGTGCGTGCGCCTGTACTCAAGAGGGGGATTATCTCTTTTGTTGCCTTTGTTTCCAGTCCTCCCCCCCAGCAGCACTGTTCCACAGACAGCCAGAGACTACGCATTGTGAATATGTGAATATTCTTAAGCACACAGTAGAAACGGAGGTGCCCCATCAATAAGCATCACTCACACGACCCCATAGAGTTACGCGAATACAGCTGACAACACGTCTCCTCCGCCAGTGGGGATGGAGCTGGATATTCAGCGCTAGTGAGTCTCCCTCCAGCACTTGCTGTCAAGTGTCCTTTTCAGTCTGCTGTTTTTGATTTAGTAAAACTGTCGGCTCTCAAGCGAAGAGCAAACCCTATTAAATGCCTCTGGGTGATAGCGCATACCTGGAGGTCCAGCGCTTCAGTTGGGCTTAAGTAGAATGGAAGTGAAGGCAGGGATGATGAAGGTTACGATGCAGGGGTAATGGATTAAAACACTGTGCCAACTTTTATGCCATCATTTTTTTCTTCTGTCTTTGTTTGGCTCCTCAAAGTTGTTCGTAGCGCTTTGTCATCTTAAGCACAGAAATTGCTAATGCTTGCTTTCAAGATTAAAAGATCTGTCTTATTCATGTTTTGGCGATACTTCAGTCGACATCAGATTGAGTAAGGTCCCCGTGCCAGCCGATTTCCCCACAGTCTAGTTTGTTTATTTCCGTCAGAAGCATTGTTACTTTATTCCAGCGCAGTCGTTTCCAGACTACATTCTCTTCTCCATCCCCATTTGGTTTTCTGTGGAAATCAGAAATCAATCCATACACACGTCAGCTGTCAGAACACTTCTGAGAAAATGGCAGTTGAACTGAGGAGAAAGGGGAGAGTGTGCATTCCAACTGAAAATGACTTTGGATTGACTTCACATATGAGAGACAGCTTTGGTGGTCAAGACCTGATGTGAACGGCGGACAAGTCTCTGAAAGCCCTTAGTCTGAGATGCCGTGACGAAGATAATAATGAAAGATCTTTTTCTTTCTTTTCAAATCATCGCACGGTGACAGGATTGTGTGAGCATTTTTGGAATACGAATGACAGGAGCCGACGACGACAAATCTTTCATTTCCATGATCTGGGTTTTTGGTATGTGACTGAGTTGAGTCAGTCCAGTCCGTGCTGGGTAGAATGTCTCTCCTAACGGGCGCGAGGCTGATTCATCTCCAACTGCACGCCACACAGCTGCTCTTAGCATGCCCCACTGCCAGCATATTGGCCATGACTAATTAGCTTGGCAGAGAGGAGAGGGGCAATCGCCTGATTAAGATCATTTCGCTGTCTCTGGTGAGCATTGTGCTCGCTGGAATTTCAATTCGGAGAGGAACATCATTTTGGAGGACCTTCTGGTGCAGTGATGAGATTGACTGTTGTGGAACAGGACCAATGATTGCTGACTATTTGATCATGATTTTGATAACTTTTTGATCCCATTCAACAGTAGCAGAGGAGTGAACAGGACACATTTTTGCAGGGTAATGTTCCTGTCACACCAAGCTAAGAAGCTGATTAACAGCTGTCAAAAATGGAATTATTCTCTCTTTCTGTCCCTCTCTTCCCCTCCCTCTCTCTCTCTCTCTCTCTCTCTTTTTCTAATACAATCCCACACCTTTTGTAGTCACTAGAGATGTTCTCTAAAGCAGCTTGCCAAAACAGAAAAACAATTATGTCACAGTTTTATTAAGAGGCAATCAGAGGAAAACTCAGCGAAACTGTAATTATTTCACAACTGCCATTTTGCAAATTGGCAGCCACACACTCCCCACTGTTCAAAGCACAGAAGAACTGTTGATTTTTTTCTAAATTTACCATATTTATTACTACTTTGTACAATCCTAAAAGCAAGGACGTTGAAGGGGACGTTGAAGGGGAGTCCATTTTGGAAGGGGGGGGGGGGTAATTTTAAAAGGCTTTGAGAAATACAGGACTTTTCTTTATGTTTCTCTCATCTCAGGTTTAATCTTCAGGAAAAAACAGTAGCCAATTATTGCTTTAAAAAAACAGCTCTCTCCGCAACCTCTCCCACAGGGCTTCACACGCCAATGTACAAAGACTTCCTAACCAGACCTAATGAGAACATGTATTGGATTATGTGATTGCTTTTTCTGGTATATCTAAGTCTCAGTGCTGACAGGAAGTAGCCTGCAAAAAAAAGTACAGTAAGCAACTGCAGCTGGATAGTCTGAATCTCCTGTTGGCGGCTGTGCAGCGGTTTCACTGTAGGAACAGACAGAGAGTGCCGTAAATAAGTGATGAGAGGCCTCGACACTCTCTGTGGTCCTAATCAAGAGCGATGATGGCACCTTCCTCTAGAGAGCCTCATTAGCGAGGCTGCCCGTAATCTTAGGTTGGGCCTGCACTGCACTGCACTGCTGCGGCCCGTGGCATGTGTGTCCGGCGCGATTAGGTGCATTTGCTGATGTGAACGCTGACGTGAAGGGCAAATGTAATTTTAACTCCAGGGATGGAATTATGTCGGGCAGAATAAGCCAGCAGAGCAGGGCAGCTAGCTCACTGACACAGTTTTGAATCAACTACAGCAAAGACAACAACAACAACAACAACAACAACAACAACAACAGTCAATAAGGAAGAATTAGCTTCGTTAGCTTCACTGTGACTTCACTGAGAAGTCTAAATGGAGGTATGTGGATACCTGGCTACTGATGTACATCTCCGGTTAAGTGTGATTGATATCTGCTAACAGGAAGCCAATGTACCTTTAAAGGGGGTGCCTCTGGCTGTTGAATGCTTGGCTGAGCAGACAAGATGGATTCCCTCTCATAAATGCTTCCTGGGATGACACAGTCATTGTGCCACTGGCTCTCGGTAATAAAACATGATTAAGACTCCGTCGTTTGTCATTAATGGCTGGGACTACAGATAGGGGTCACGTGGCTTCTAGTAGTGAAATGCCATTAGATGTCTCCCAGGAGGTGAGACAGACACATTGTCAGTTTTCGGGGTGAAGAGAAGCATGTTTTGATGAGGTGTGTTTTCTCACTGCTGGTAAACACCCAAGCACAGGCTGATGCTTGGTGCTGGTAACGATTGCTCAGTCCGACCTAATGAGTCATTGGCTGGCTAGTGAAGCATAGCTAATGGTCGATATAGGCCATGACTAACTAATGAAGCGACCACTTAGAAGCCTGTGATCCCTTTTAGCATCGACTAATGGGAAAGCCTCTCTGACGGCCCAAAGGGTGGGCAAGGTGCTGATTAGGGTAATGCTGCGGGGCTAGTCGATCCCAGAGCCACGCCTCGCTGACCACTATTGGTCCCACGTACAGGGTGCCAATGAACTGTGGCAAAGGACAAATCCAGCAAAGGAATCTAGCAACAGTAAAGCCCCCTAGAAACAGGGAAGGAGAGAGGGAGAGCTTCAAAGGCAAGGGTGTGGTGCAGGTGCAGGGCTTTTGGGGGGGGAAAGGGCACGTTTGCCGGTGGATGGACTCTCTCTGGGATAGCTGGTCTTTCATGCACGGGGGACCCTTTGAAGCCTCGGACTGGAGAGCCCAGTGACCGGTGGGGTGGTCATTAAGTGTATGTCAGCCTTTTACTCATTTCAAAAACCTTCGTTACGACTCCGGCACAGAGCGGCTTCTTTCGGCCCTCCTTTCTTCTCCAGATGCTTCTCATTAGTTCCCCTCATGGGGGTGCCGGTGGAAAGGTAACATAGCCGGTTTCATGATAGGGTCACGGCAACCTTCCACAACAATAGGATCAAGACAGGAAGTGATGCACAAGGAAATGTCAGCATCTCCCCCTTGCCTGGGACAGTGTCCTTTGATAGGGAGTATCTCTCACAGATTATCTCCTCATGGTTTGGGTGCTATCTCACTAAATAGACACAGGTCAATGGCAGAACTTAGCCATTCGGTCTACAGTACTTTCACATCATGTTCACCTTTGAATAGGGGCCTTTATTCCTACCTGTTTGTAGTGAATAATTGTTAGTCTTTGAATCTTTATTATTTTATTCTCATTGTTTAATGCAGTATATGTCATACTGTGAAAATTACATTTGAGGCCTATTTATAACAGTTTTACAATGTGAAATGTTTATTATGTAAAACACGTGCTTTTCAGTTAATAAGAACGTTGCTTAATTGT